>NC_045437.1:98086738-98208565 GCF_002776525.5 Piliocolobus tephrosceles | reverse complement strand
TTTTTTTTTTTTTTTTTTTTTTTTTTTTTTTGAGACAGAGTTTCGCTCTGTCGCCCAGGCTGGAGTGCAATGGCCGGATCTCAGCTCACTGCAAGCTCCACCTCCTGGGTTTACGCCATTCTCCTGCCTCAGCCTCCCAAGTAGCTGGGACTACAGGCGCCCGCCACCTCGCCTGGCTAGTTTTTTGTATTTTTTAGTAGAGACGGGGTTTCACCGTGTTAGCTAGGATGGTCTCGATCTCCTGACCTCGTGATCCACCCGTCTTGGCCTCCCAAAGTGCTGGGATTACAGGCTTGGGCCACCGCGCCTGGCCCGGCTCTCCATTAACTCATCATTTACATTAGGTTTATCTCCTAATGCTCTCCCTCCCCTCCCCCCAACCCCACAACAGGCCCCTGTGTGTGATGTTACCCTTCCTGTGTCCAAGTGTTCACATTGTTCAATTCCCACCTATGAGTGAGAACATGCAATGTTTGGTTTTCTGTTCTTGAGAAAGTTTACTGAGAATGATGGTTTCCAGTTTCATCCATGTCCCTACAAAGGACACGAACTCATCCTTTCTTATGGCTGCATAGTATTCCATGGTGTATATGTGCCACGTTTTCTTAATCCAGTCTGTCATTAATGGACATTTGGGTTGGTTCCAAGTCTTTGCTGTTGTGAATAGTGCTGCAATAAACATACGTGTGCATGTGTCTTTATAGCACTATGATTTATAATCCTTTGGGTATATGCCCAGTAATGGGATGGCTGGGTCAAATGATATTTCTAGTTCTAGATCCTTGAAGAATCGTCACACTGTCTTCCCCAATGGCTGAACTAGTTTACAATCCCACCAACAGTGTAAAAGTGTTCCTATTTCTCCACATCCTCTCCAGCACCTGTTGTTTCCTGACTTTTTAATGATTGCCATTCTAACTGATACGAGATGGTATCTCATTGTGGTTTTGATTTGCATTTCTCTGATGGCCAGTGATGATGACCATTTTTTCATGTGTTTGTTGGCTGTATAAATGTCTTCTTTTGAGAAGTGTCTGTTCATATCCTTTGCCCACTTTTTGATGGGGTTTTGTTTTTTTTTTTGTTTTTTGTTTTTTTTTTTGTAAATTTGTTTGAGTTCTTTGTAGGTTCTTGATATTAGCCCTTTGTCTGATAAGTAGATTGCAAAAATTTTCTCCCATTCTGTAGGTTGCCTGTTCACTCTGATGGTAGTTTCTTTTGCTGCACAGAAGCTCTTTAGTTTAATTAGGTCCCATTTGTCAATTTTGGCTTTTGTCACCATTGCTTTTAGTGTTTTAGACATGAAGTCCTCACCCATGCCTATGTCCTGAATGTTATTGCCTAGGTTTTCTTCTAGGTTTCTTATAGTTTTAGGTCTAACATTTAAGTCTCTAATCCACCTTGAATTAATTTTTATATAAGGTGTAAGGAAGGGATCCAGTTTCAGCTTTCTACTTATGGCTAGCCAGTTTTCCCAGCACCATTTATTAAAAAGGGAATCCTTTCCCCATTTCTTGTTTTTGTCAGGTTTGTCAAAGATCAGATGGCTGTAGATGTGTGGTATTATTTCTGAGGGCTCTGTTCTGTTCCATTGGTCTGTATCTCTGTTTTGGTACTAGTGCCATGCTGTTTTGGTTACTGTAGCCTTGTAATATAGTTTGAAGTCAGGTAGCATGATGCCTCCAGCTTTGTTCTTTTGACTTAGGATTGTCTTGGCAATGTGGGCTCTTTTTTGGTTCCATATGAACTTTAAAGTAGTTTTTTCCAATTCTGTGAAGAAAGTCATTGGTAGCTTAATGGGGCTGGCATTGAATCTATAAATTACCGTGGGCAGTATGGCCATTTTCACGACATTGATTCTTCCTGTCCATGAGCATTGAATATTCTTCCACTTGTTTGTATTCTCTTTTATTTCACTGAGCAGTGGTTTGTAGTTCTCCTTGAAGAGGTCCTTCACATCCCTTGTAAGTTGGATTCTTAGGTATTTTATTCTCTTTGAAGCAGTTGTGAATGGGAGTTCACTCCGTATTTGACTCTCTGTTTGTCTGTTATAGGTGTATAAGAATGCTTGTGATTTTTGCACATTGGTTTTGTATCCTGAGACTTTGCTGAAGTTGCTTATCAGCTTAAGGATATTTTGGGCTGAGACGGTGGGGTTTTCTAAATACACAATGATGTCATCTGGGGTTAATTTGAAAGACCTGTCTTCAGGTTCTGAAATTCTTTTTTTATTATTATTTTATTTTGTGTGTGTGTGCTTACTCTGGTCTATTGTTAAAACTTTCAACTATACTTTTATATTGATTTAGCTTTTTTTTTTAATTTCCAGAAATTCTATTTGCTTTTTATCTATCTCTTATTTCATTGCTAGCATTGCTTTTCTCATTTCATTGCATTGGTTTTCAAAGTTCTTTTTGACTTCTTTGAGCTACCTTATAAAACACACATTGAATTCTTTATCTGTTATTTCAGAATTTTTATTTTGTTTATATAATGCCATATTTCTCATCTGAGAAATGCCTGGAATCTCACAGGCTTGTTCATTTTGTTTATATAATTTCTCATCTGAGAAATATGGGATTATGTTATATTTGATGGGACCCTCCCAATCTCTGCCTTTTGTAGATATGACTGTAGAATGTGGTAGGTAGCATTGTTTAGCTTTCCTTCTAAACCCTATGGAATTCTGTCAGCAAGCTTTATGTTGGGTTGTGCATTTCAACCTATAAGCCAGTAGATGGAATTTATGGGTAAGAGCCAGCTGCAGCAAAAGCACATGGGTATGTACTTTATCTCTGCTTACTGTGAGGTGCCCTCTTTTGTTTAGGGTGATGGACTGGACAGCAAAATGCCCAGTGCCCTTAGCTTCTTGTTCCTTGGTGGGGGATTGGGCATACAAAGCTGGGCAGAGCTAGACCACCTGGTTAATATCCAATGATGAGCACTCGCACCAGCCCTGATGCTTGATGGGAGTGGCTGGGGGATATTCTGTCAAAATACTCTGATATTTCTGCAGAGGGTGAGGGTGTTTCATGCCCAGCTCCATGCTCCATATCCTAGACAATTAGGAATATGATATGTTTTTGTATTACATCCCTCTTTTGGGGCTCATGACTCTCAGTTCATGTGCACACTTAGGTCTACCTCCAGGCCACAATGTAGTTGAGAGACACAGAAAATGCTTCTCACAGCTCTCCATTGGATTTGTTTTAAGGTGGATGCTCTCCTTTCAGCCCAATATGGGCAGTTTTGTTGTTTAACTGTTTTCAGATGTGGTAATGTTACTGCTTTATGTAGATGGAGAAAGAGCTGTGACTTTTAACAAACGCAACTGGGTGTCAGTGTGGTTGTGTCAGTTGGTTGGGTCACCCCGATCTCAGACCCTGGTGAAAGTCATCATGTGCCAGCAGTACTGAACTGAGCTAGGCTATTCCCCATTCTGTAAGTCCCTGGATGGCCCACTGGATGGCATGTATGAGTCCTGAAGGGACTAGACTATAAGCAGGTCAGCAGATTTGGTCTTGAGATATTAGGATTCAGATGCTGGCTGTGGTAGGATGAAGTAGGTCATTCCACAGGTTACTGGTAGAACTTTCACATGAGAGTAGGCAGAATATTAAGGTAGTGTGAGCCTAAGGGCGGATCCTAGGCCTATGATGGCTGAGTTCTCAGAAGGGCTGTGTGTCACAGATGAAATTATCAGGCATGAGCAGGGTGGCTATGCTTATGATCTCTTATTGCAGAAGGTAGGTCACCCTTAATGGGAGGAAGGGAGGCTGACAGCTGCGGGTCACATGGCCCACTTGCACTTCCCTCCCATGGCAGTGGTCATGGATTTCAATGTTGGGGGTGTGCGAAGGTGCCATTTTTACTCACTCTCTTCCTGGTCCAGAATGGCAGGAGCAGGTGATGGTGGTGGCAACTGCTGAGGAGCTGAAAGGCAGATTGCCGGTCTCCGTGGGCTGGTTGTTCAGGAGAATGCTCAGTTTCAGTTGAAGTGCTCACATTGCAGTGTGGTGGCTACACATCACCTGTAGTGGGACTGTGGTGGGATGCTGAAGACATTCCTTGTTTAGCAGGAAGCAGTGGAGGCAAGTAGTCATGCAGTACATAGTCTTCCCATTCCTTCATTTCCACAGCTATGCTATCTGTCTTTGGAGTATGTGAAAGTACCTGCCCTCTTAGCTATTTTGCTAGCTGTGTGGTGGTTGCTGGAACTGGGCTGCTCAGGTACCAAAAGCCTGTGAGATTCCAGGCATTGAGCAGTGCAGTCTCTAAACAACTCCTGCTGTTACTCTGGAGGCTTGGGAGTACGAGTTTGGGGGGCTGTCCAGGTAGTTCTCCTGTGGTTAGGATCATATGGTCCATGGTGGAATTATGGAACCCCATGAATCTCATTTGCTCACCCCTTCCCTGCATTAGGGAGCCTCTCCCAGCTTCATGCTGGTCCTAGCTCAGCAGGCTGCCTGGCTTCACTCTCCTCTGCCTTCCATGATTCCTGAATTCCAGCATGCTGTCTTAAAAAAATCCACTCAAAGTGTTTATATTTACTTGCTATTTTGATTTCCCTCTGTGAGAGATGCACCCAGTAACTGCTTCTAGTCAGTCATCCTTAACTAAAACCCAAGAGACTTTTGATAGATTAGTTGAGGTTTCTACATAGACAATTGCTATCTCTGAAAATAAGGCTGTTTTGTTTTTTATATTTTGACCTGTATGCCTTGTTTGTTTGTTTGTTTGTTTTTTGTCCCATTGCACTAGCTGGTACTTACATAAAATGGCAAATAGAAATGGTGAAAGAGAACATCCTTGCCTTTTTTTTTAATCTTAGGGGAAAACATCTATTCTCTCAACACTAACAACTGTGTTAACCCTAGGCGTTTGTAGACATTCTTTATCAAGGGAGAGGATTTCCCTTTATTCTTAGTTTACTAAGAGTTTTAATTACAGATTGGTACTGGATTTTGTCAAATACTTCTGTACCAATTGATGTGATTATATGGTTTTTCTTTCAAGACAATTAACATGGTAATGTATATTGATTTTTGTTGTTGTTGAATGTGAAGCCTTCCTTGCTTCCCTGGAATAAATGTTAGTTGATCATGGTGTATTATTCTATTCATACAATTTTGAATTTTTTTTCAAATATTTTATTTAGAATATTTGGGTCTATGTTTATGAGAATTACTGTTTTGTGGTTTGCTTTCCTTGTTCAGTCTTCATCTAATTTTGTATTATGGTAGAGCTGGCTTCATAGAATAAGGTAGAAAATGTTCCTCTGTTTCCATTGTTGGTTAATATACTGTAGTCACTTCCTAGGGCTGCCATAACAAATTACCACATACTAGGTGGTTTAAAATACAATTATTCTCTCACAGTTTTTGGTAAACTCCATCTCTATTTCTGATTTCTGCTGAGATGGTTGATTGGCTTCAAGGGTCATATATGTGATCTCTTTAGCTAATGGTTATCTAGCCACACCCTTGGCCTCATTTCCAAAGTAGATTATCTGGATTTTTCTAAATTAACAAGTGTTTCTTTTTTGCATAATTATTCACTCTTTCCCCACATTTTACTATAAGGAGCCAAGAGAAACCAGGCCATGTCCTCCACACTTTGCCTGAAAATATCCTAAATTAAGCATCCAACTTCATTACTTACTATGTCTATTTTCCACCCAACTTAAAAACACAATTCAGCCAAGTTCTGTGGCATTTCTTAACAAGGATCACTTTCCCTCCAATTTCCAATTGCAAGTTTCTGCCTCAGACCTCACCAGAAGAACCTTAATGTTCCTATTTCTAGAAACATTCTGTCACAACAATCTATGTATTCTCTATGACTGGAAGTTTTCTCTGCAGTGCTCCTCAATTTTTTGAACCTTAACCGGAATCAAGTTTCACATCCATAATTCTACCTATAGTCTCTGCCTAAATCTAGTATTTTTCTAATATGTGCCTCATTTTTTTCCAGTTTCTATCCGTAACCCAATTCTACAGCCAATTACAGAAATTTGGGTATTTGTTGCAGCAGCAATCCACTTTCCAGTACCGAAAACCCATATTCATTTTCTGCGGGTGCAGGATCAAAGTGTGCACAAACTGTGTGGCTTAGAAAAATGAGTATTTATTGTCTCACAGTTCTGGAACCAAGGTGTTGGCAGGACTGTGTCCCCACTAATTCAAACAGGGCAGGATGCTTCCTTGTTTCCTTTATCTATTGTAAACCTCAAGTGTTCTCCTTGGTTTGTGACAGTGTAACTACAATCTTCCTTTATCTTCATATGCTCATCTTCTCTCTGTTTCTATCTACTTGATATTCTATTCTCTGTCTCTGTCCAAATTTCTCTCTTCCTATAAGGATACAAATCTTACTGGATTAGGGTCCATCTTAATAACCTGTACGTAGTTGCTTATTCGTATCTGCAGATGCTATTTCTAAATAAGGTAACATTCACAGGTACTGGGAATTATAACTTCAACATGTCTTTTGGAGACTACATTCAAGTCATACTAATATTTAACACAATTTTAATTGTTTCCTATCCATTGGAATTGGGTGTTGTTGTTATTATTATGTTCTGCTTTCTCTGGTTTTAATTCAGCATTAAATGATTTTATTTATTTATTTTTTTGTGGTGGCCCTACACTAAATACATTAACAACTAATCTAAATCATTTTAATAAAACAAAGATTTTTCAGAGGTAGCTCAGGTAACTTAAAATATTTTTAATTCCTCTCTCCTATCACTTCTAACACCACTGTCATTTCTTTTAATTTCTGTAAAAGATAATTAATGCATTGTTATAATTATTGCTTTGAACAGTTTCCTATTATATCAATAAAGAATAAGAAAATAAATAATTTTATCTTCATTTAATCCTACTCTATCATTTTTTCTTTATGTAGATCTGAGAGTTTTTTAAATTAATTAATGTTTCAAAAATAGACAAATAAAAATGGATATTTTATACATACAACCTGTTGTTTTGAAATATTAAATATATATAAATTATAGAGTGGCTAAATCTAGCTAATTAATATATATGTTACTAATCGTTTACCTTTATGGTTGTGGGTCCTAAGGATACATAAAGCCTCTTACAAATTTGAAGAATACAATACATTGTCGTTAACTATAGATATTTTCTCAAGAGCACTTAAAATGTATTCTTATAACACTAACTGCACAGTAGAATATAGTTAAATATAGACACAATATTTACAACAGACTTCTAGAACTAAATTCATTTTCTATAACTGAAAGTTTACACCCATTGAAGAGCAATTCTCCATTTTTCCCTCTCCTTCTCTTCTGGCAATTACCATTCAATGTTCACTTTCTACAAGTCTGATTAGATCTTTATACAAGTGGAATCATGAAGTATTTGTCCTTCTGTGAATGACAAATTTCACATAATAAAATCCTGCCATGTTGTTACATAAGGCAGGATTTTTTTTAAAAAAAGCTGAATAATAATGTATTGTATGTATTTGCCATATTTTCTTTGTCCATTAACATGTTGATGGACATTGTTTTTATATCTTGGCTGTCGTGACAATGATTTTATAAACATGGGAATGTTAATTTTGAGATCATAACAACAATATTTTTAATATATAATCGTAAATGAGAATGCTATTTCATATAGCAGTCTTAATTTTAATACTTTCAGGATTCTCCATACTGTTTATCATAGTGAATGCACCATTTTATATTCCCTCCAATAGTGTACAGAGTTTTATTTTCTCTGTATCCTTGACAACATTTAAATTAAAAAAAAAATTCTTAGCCATCCTAACAGATGTGAGGATATATCATTTTGAGGATATCTCAATGCCTTTCCCTGGTGATTAGTGATGTTGAGCATATTTTCATATATTTATTAGCTATTTAGGCATCTTCTTCATAGAAGTGTCTATTTGCACCTTTTGCTCATTTTAAAATTAGTTGTTTTTTTGTTTGTTTGTTTTGGTTTGGTTTTTTTCTCTTGAGTAGTAGGATTTACTTGTATATTTTGAATATTAACCCCATGTAAGATATAGATGTACAGAAATTTTTTTTTTCTTATTCCATAGGTTGTCTGTTCACTCTGTTGACTATTTTCTTTGATGTGCAAAGTTTATTTAATTTGATGTAGTCTCAGTTGTATATTTTTGCTTTTCTTACTTGTACTTTTGGCACCATAGTCAAAAAGTTATCACCAAGACAAATGCCATGAAGATTTTTCACTGTGTTCTCCTAAGTTATCTAATTTGTTGGTGCATAGTTTTCCTTACTGAAGCAGGCTCTTATATTTATGACATCAGTTGTAATACCTCCTCTTTTATATCTGATTTTATTTGAGTTTTCTCTGCTTTCCTAATTTAGTTTTATGTATTTCTGCACTAGATTTTGTTATTTTCTTCCTTTGCCTAGTTTTGGGCTTGCTGTATTCTTTTTCTACTTCCTAGAGTATAGATCTTCAATATTAGAGTTGAGTCATACAATAACCAAAATGAAAAGGTCACTAGGGGGCTTCAACACTAGATTTGATAAAAGCAGAAATAAATAAATAAATAAATAAATAGGACAATTGAAAACAGAAAATTTGAAATTATCCAAAGGAACAAAAAGAATCAAAGAATAAAGATGAGTAAAAAAAGCTTAACAAATTTGTGGGACACCAGCAGAAATTGTTCAATTAAACAGTGTTTAACTAAACAATGTTTAACTGAGATCAGCCCCTTTTTTAAAACATATGTGTTAATTGCTATCAACTTCTCTCTTAGTACTGCTTTTGCTGCATAACATAAGTTTTGGTATGTTTGTTTTGGTTTGTCTCAAGATAGTTTATAATTTATCTTTTGGTTTTGAAAGACCACATTCCTCCATATATCATAGCCTCGAGCCCGACACATCACATCCCCCCCATATGCCTCCACTTCCTGGGCCCGACACAAACACATTCCTCCATATATTATAGCCTGGAGAATCTCCGATAAGGTTACAACGATTGTAAAAGCGCAGGAACCGATAAGAAAACTGCTAAAAGTATGACTTGGAGTGTAAACCAATTGTAATGCTGTAACCAGAAGAATTCCCTTGTTTCTCTGTAACTTTACATATCCTGTTTACATCGGGGTATAAGAAGCGAGCGCACGCATTGTTCGAGGCCCTCTTGTATGTTGTGGAACGGAGGTACCAAGTTCGAACTTGCAATAAAGATCCCTGACGCTTGGCTTTGACTCTGGACTCTGGTGGTCTTCTTCGGGGAATAAACGGTCTGGGCATAACAGTTTCTTCAATTTATTGTTTGTCCATAAGGGTGTTGTTTACTTTCCTTTTATATGTGGATTTTCTAGTTTTAATTTTGTTATTGAATTCTGGTTTTATTTGTTTGTATATTTTAATTTGTTTATGTTTAAAGAAAATATTGATAGCTAAAAATGTAATATTGTTAGTTTGTTCATTCTTTTCTGTCTAATAGTTCTTACAGAGGCTCCCTTGTATGTGATAAGTTACTTTTTCCTTGCTGCTTTCAAAATTCATCTGCAGTACTTTCTGCCTACCTGGCTTCTGTCTAGATTTTGCGTTTATCTTTGGTTCTTTACAGTTTGAATATGATATTCTCAGTTGTACATTTTTTGATGTTTATCCTTCTTGGTGTTCTCTCAGCTCCCTGGTTCTATAGTTATTTTTTGTATTCCTAATTGTTCAAAAACCCTCATCAATTACTATTTAAAATATATATTCTGCACCTTTTTCTCGTTCTTCTCATTCTGGTATTCCCACTACATGTATGTTACATCTTTATTAGTTGATCCACAGTTCTTGGATATTCTGGGTTTTGTTGTTTGTTTTCTTTTTGGTTTTCAGTTTGAAAAGTTTTCATTGACACGTCCTCAAGTTCTTTGATTCTTTTCTTAGTAGCCATATACTCTATCAATTAGCCCATTAACAAATTTTTAATTTATGTTACAGTGTTTTAAAAACTTCTATCATTTTTACATTCTTTCATAGAGTTTCCATCTCCCTTTTTACACTTTCCATCCTTTTTTGTCTCTGCCATATTTGACCTACTCTAGTTTTGATGCTTGCTTTACATTCTTGGAATGTGATTTTATTTTTCTTGCCTTTAACAAGCAAGCCATGTTGTTGTTGTTGTTGTTGCTGTGGAAATTCAGATATGATGTATCAGCTGATACATACACAGGTAAGTTAGCCACTATTGTGAGTGTGAGGATTTCTGCTTACGTGTCTGAAGATAGGCTATGTTTAATGTTTGCTGGAACTATAGGTGGCAGAGATTTCTATTTTTTTCTGGCATTCTTATTTTGTCTGAACTTTGGATTTCCCTAGAAACTCCATCTTAACTAGAATCTATGACTTGCAGTCTTTTTCCATTGTAAACCATTGCTGTTATATTTAAACCCTGTTGATGTGATGATAAGGTATTTAGGAAGGACGTAATCTATAATCTTGTCATTAATATTATCATTATAATCTTATCTGTTTTTGGTGAGCCAGTGTCTTTAGTTGTGGCCTTCAGAAAAGTTTCCTAACCATTTTTTTTTTCTTTTTTTCTTCACTTGTTTGAGAAATACAAGAAATCTAGAAGAAACTCCATTTGTTTTATTCCCTTTTCTCTAGATCGGATTAGGTTCTGGTAAAGTTGTTTTCCTTTAAGGCAAGCCTTTGTTATGATAAACAGAAGGATGCGCCTATATTTTAAAATGGTTTCATTTCTTATCTCACTGACCTAAGCACAACTCAATCTTTGTCATGAAAATATAGTGAGACTTCTCCAGCTAAAAGCTCATGGTAGTGTCAGGGATACCTAGGATTGGGTCCTTAACAGATTTTACCTTTGTAATTAGCTGACACTCAGGTTCCAGCAATTTAACAATTAACCTTTAAGTGTTCCTAGCAGTGACTTGCCCTAGCAGCTGCTACTCCGTATAACGTATTCAACGTGTTCTACTGCCTCTTCAGTTTTCTAGACTGAAGTTTGCCCTATGATATCAATCTTCTGATGGATCTAAGATGAATTGTTGATTTTGAGTTTGCTCTGATTTCTTTTCTTATTATGGGAACAAAAATGACACCCAAGCCATTTGTCTGTTTTAGTGTAAACTGTAAATTTCTAATCCTTTATATTTATTAAGAAAGAAAGATGCACACAAACTATGTTCCAGAGGAGGACAACCTGGGAAATGCTAGCTTAAATATAATATCTTTAAAAATACAAAATAATGGCCAAAATGTAATTGACGAAGGGTTAAGTATCAAAAACAATCAACTCCTAAACCAGTTTTGGTCTTACAAGACTATACTTGTTAACAAACCATGGATCTTCCATTTACTACAGGTAAGAATTTCAGTAATTAAGTTGGACTTTTTGAGTATATTCATTATATTTAAAATTAAAGTAATTCTCAGTTATCTCCAAAGGTCATCATGAGATTCAATTAGCTAGCAAACATAATAATAACAGCGAATATTTACTGGTAGAGTAAGATGTGCTAGTGCTAACATATTTTACTTCCCTTAATCTTCCACCAAAGTTGTATTATTTTAAAATTCCTTTAAAAAAAAACTGGAAACATATGCATTTAGATAATTTATCTTAAGGTACACAGCTATAGATATCAGGATCTAGTACTATCTGACAATAAAACCCAAAATCTAAAGAACATAATAACTGTCTGTTGGTTTGGATGTGGTTTGGACCTGTGTCTCCAATCAAATCTCATGTTCAATTGTAATTCTCAGTGTGGGAGGTGAGACCTGGCCGGGGGTGATTGGATCATGGGGGTGGGTTCTTCATGACTGGTTTAGCACCAATCCCTTGGTGCTGTTCTCTTGACGGTGAGTGAATTCTCATGAGATCTGGTTGTTTTAAAAGTGTGTAGCACCTCCTTTCTGCCTCTTTCTTCCTCCTGGTCCAGCCTGCTTCACTTTGACCTTCCTCCATCAATGCAAATTTCCTCAGGCCTCACTGGAAGAGGAGCCCCTATGATTCCTGTACAGCCTGGAGAAAAGTGAGACAATTAAACCTCTTTTTTTTTTTAAATAAATTCCCGGTCTCAGGTATTTATTTATAGCGATGCAAGAAATATAACATTCTACATAATTGTAAGAAATTTCTTTACGAGTCAAATCTGACTCACTGAATTTTGTTCTACGACCAAATGATAGTTTCTTGTGAAGTTTATGGATTCATTCAGAATAGAAAAGGGCTTAAAGAGAAGGTTGTGCATTTTTGAATGGTTTAAATTCAGGTGTATATGAGATCTTATTTTTTTTAGTGTAAAGATTGATTGTTTTTCCTTATTGACATTTGTTTAATTTAGCATTGATTATTATATGTGTTAGGCTTTCTAGTAACTATTTTAAAAAAGAGATAAATTGAACAGTCACTGCCTCCAAAAATGCAAATCAGAATATATATATGCAAATCAGAATATATATGTATATATCCATATATATTATATGAATGAGTGTCTGTGTTGCAACACAGGCTATGATCAGTGTCTTGGCAAGCTCATAATGTTTACTGCTAGCTCATTAAGCAGCGACTGTAACAGATGCCTCTACTGCATTCACATTGGTTTGTCAGTATTTCTGAGTGAAAATTACTGCCTTGTATGGAGTGCAATAAGAATATTACACTCCAGAACTGAACTTATATTACACCTGTGTAGAACTACATACATTTAAGTATTATGGTGCAGTCTGGTTATCAGGGGCTCTCTGGACAGTCAATACAATGTCTCAATGGGTATGCAGTAGGGGACTGTACAAAGGTGCTACACAGTGTAGGTATTTGCTGGGGTCTCTTAACATTTTGAGAATTTCTCATCCTTGTTGGCTAGAATAAGTTTCGTCTCTCAAGGATAGACATGTACAGTTGCAGCTACAGCTTAGAAGGCAAACATTTGGCCTCATTATATCTGATGTTTGTTGTTTTTGAAAATTTATTTAGTGGTTGTGAAAGATACCAGATTGAGAAAGATACTAAAAAAAGAAATTCTAGTTTCTTTTAAAAACTGTTTATTCACAGTTGGCTCATTAGCAGTTCAGTTTTCTCAAGAGCCTTGTTTCCTTTAGGCTTCTTATCAGTCTAATGTAAGGGTCTTGCTATATTTGTATGTCTATTTAAATTTGTGGCAGAGTGTGAATGGGAAGATAACCATGAATCACCATGAAGCAGATCAGTGATCAGATTCTACTATCTGACTTCCTACAAGCAAGTCACTTACTTTCTGTGTGCCTCAGTCTCTTCATCTGTAAAATAAGAATGCATAGCAGTACCCCACTTATTGTGACATTTTAGATTAGTGAATATATACAGTATTTGCAAAATTACAATGATAACTTTCACATACTAAGTGCTGCATAGGGTGTTAGTTATCTTATGGGTTTAGGTGAACTCATAAAGTGTTGCAAAAAAATTCACTAACCTATTTCAGTTTTTAAAATCAGGTGTCAGTGTTCACTCTCTGATTTTCTATTCTGTTCTGGTAGTGATTGCACTGGAATTGGTGAGCAGTGACACTATGGACAGGACAGCTTTGTTCATTAGATCTCATCATCTACAGCATTAGTTAGTGATAACATGTTATTATTGTTCCCATTACACTTCTATCTATTCACTGTATTCTATTTACCTATTTTATTCTTAGCTTATATCCTTTTCAAAACCATGTTTTCTTTTTTTTTTGAGGCGGAGTCTCGCTCAGTCACCGGACTGGAGTGCAGTGGCCTGATCTCAGCTCATTGCAAGCTCCGCCTCCCGGGTTTAGACCATTCTCCTGCCTCAGCCTCCCAAGTAGCTGGGACTACCGGCGCCCGCCACCTCGCCCGGCTAGTTTTTGTATTTTTAGTAGAGACGGGGTTTCACCGTGTTAGCCAGGATGGTCTCGATCTCCTGACCTTGTGATCCACCCGTTTCGGCCTCCCAAAGTGCTGGGATTACAGGCTTGAGCCACCGCGCCCGGCCAAAACCATGTTTTCTGTAGTTGCTTTTGAGACAATTCAGCCAGGACTCTCTTTCCCTTTTACTCATGGGAGAGTGAATTGTGCCATTGTTTTCAGCTCAAAATACCCTCTAAAGATTTACTGCTTTGCTCCCAGTAATTTGAAGCAGAAGTATTAGATTTTTTTTTTTTTTTTTCAAAAAGTAGATGGGTCTTTAAGAAGATCATTCAAAGCTCGGGGGTCAACACAGTCCTGTCTCTAATCATTGTAATATGAATATAATTTCTATCATTTTAAATTAAAGTTTATGATAATTTATCAAGGAATATCTTCTGTAGGTTCTCAGAGTCATGAATAAAATTTTCATCTAATACCAGTGTTAGCTACATATTACAAAAATTGTAGGATTTATCAACTTGCTAAGGCATGTAGGCCTAGAGTTGAGATATAATTAAATGCATGTGGTAGAAATCTAGAAGACATGAAACTGTGCTCCTGGAATTAAACATATGAATAAAAAATGTTGTCCAGTCCATGAAAATCAACAAAATTAAATATTTTTTAGAAAAATTATAGCCTGTACATTAAAGATTAGCGAATAGGATATATATATACACACAAGTGATTATTGTACACTTTATTTCATATCATATATACCTCCTTCATGTATACTATATGGTTAAATTTTGTTTTTCTCATATTGTCTCTAATATTTCATCAGGTTTTTTCTTACCTGTTAACATATAGCAGTACATACCATGTTTACACTCCCAATCATGGCATCTATAATTATCTGTGTAAATAGTATTATGAACCATAATTTTTACCCCCTTGCCACAATGTGTGTGTGATAGTAGAAAAAAGTTGAGGCAGCAGATTAAAATCATCATCATCATCACTCATTCACTCATTCATTCAATCACTTTTGTTAAATACTTACAAGGTATTAACCACTTTTTTGACCACATTTTTTAAACTAAGTGAATCTTCACATCCTCTCTTTAAAATATTTACAAATGTTACTCCCATTTACATTTCATGACTCTAAGACATGGGAGAGTAAATAAAGTTTCCCAAGGCCTTTGGGCCATTAAATGGTAAGCCAGGATTTAAATCCAAAGAGTGTGGCTCCAAAGTGAACAATGCCAAATTGCCACAATAGGCAATGGTAGGTAAGAATGTAATTCCTGTCTTGCAGAGCTAGGTAGATGTGCTATGCCGTGAGGGAAGGCAAGAAGTTTTCTATGTTTCCAGAACTTCCAAAGGACATCATATTCCTCAGAAATCTAATGTAAATTATAGATGCCAAAAGAACAATTTGGAAATTTTGGCTGTAGTTTTACTTTGAAAGCATAAAGCATATTTGCACAAATTTGTACCCAGTAATTTCTATAAGAAAAGATATGTACTTTTCCAGGAAATGATATAAAATTTTCTTCTCAGCCATTTAAATGTATAAAATTTACTCAGAAAAATATAACACTTAATATTTAGGTAAATATGCCGTCAGTCACTGTAATAATTAACCTTGCTGAGGAGATAGTTTTATGAGAAATTCTACTTTTAAACTGTCTACTTTAAAAAATGCAGCTTGTATTCGTAAGTGCTGATTTTTGTACACTCCGACACTGTGTTAACTTAGGGAACACATGTAGGTTAAGGTTGAAAAACATACTCCTTTTTAACTTGGAAAATAAATGAAACTTTATTTTAAACATTGATTACAATATTATGTAGTGCTTAAATTTTTATATATTATACGTGTTACTCTTCTCTAAGCATTTATCTAGGCCCAGCAGGGCGTGGTTTTTTTTCCTCTCTATTATTGAACTTAGGGCACTTGGTGACACACATAAAAAGAACATGTTTGTAGTCATTACTATGATCTGAATGTTGTTATTTTCCCAAAATTCACATATTGAAACTTGACCCACAAGGTGATGGTACTAAGAGGTAGTGCACTTGAGTGGTGATTAGGTTATGAGTGTTCTACCCTTATGGATGGGAATAGTGCTTTTGTTAAAGGGCATGAGGGAGTGACTTTGTTCTTTACATTCTTTTATACATGTGATAACACAGTGTTTGTTCCTTCCACTTGTGAGGATGACACAAAAAGTCATGTATGAGGAAGGAGCCTTACTAGCATTCACAAATGTGAGAAATAAATTTCTGTTATTTATAAATTGCCCACTCTAAGGTATTTTGTTATAGCAGCCTGAAGAGACTAAGACAAAAATATGCTGAGTTACTAGGCGACCTAAAATTAGAACTTCTACATCTTAATTTATGGTTTTATTTCATGAAATATCAAATTTCCAGTTTATATACTTTTATTTAATTATTATTGCCTCTCCATGTTCCAGAAGGCACACATTTATGTAATATGGTTATATAAATAAAATCTGCATTCTTGAGAGCTTTTCTTACAATATTATTACTTGCTCATAAAATGTATAAGTGGCAATTGAATGGCTCCTTTTTTTTTTGTTTTTTTTCAATTTTAGGTTCAGGGATACATCTGCAGGTTTCTTATATAGGTAAACTCGTGTTATGGGAAATTGGTGTACAGATTATTTTATCACTCGGATACTAAGCAAAATACTCAAGAGCCATTTTTCTGATCCTCTCCCTCCTTCCACATTCCACCCTCAAGAAGGTCCCAGTGTCTGTTGTTTCCCTCTGTGTGTCCATGTTTTCTCCTCATTTAGCTCCTCCCATTTATAAGTGAGAACATTCAGTGTTGGTTTTCTGTTCCTGCATTACTTTGCTAAGGATAATGACCTCCAACTTGATCCATATTTTTGCAAAGAACATCATCTCATTGTTTTTTATGGTTGTGTAGTATTCTGTGGTGTATATGTATCACATTTTGTGTATCCAGTCCACCATTGATGGCCATTTAGGTTGATTACATGTCTTTACTCTTGTAGACAGTGCTATGAAGGCCATATGCATACAGGTGTCTTTAGGGTAGGACAATTTGTATTCCTTTGACTATATAATCAATAGTGGGATTGCTAGGTCAAACATATAACTGTTTTTCACAATGGCTGAACAAATTTACATTTCCACTAACAGTGTTTAAGTGTTCCCTTTTCTCTTCAATTTCACCATCATCTGTTATTTTTTGACTTTTTAATAGCCATTCTGACTGGCGTGAGATGTTGTCTCATATGGTTCTGATTTGCATTTCTCTAATGCTTAGTGATGTTGAGCATATTTTCATATGCTTGTTGGCTGCCTATATGTCTTGTTTTGAAAAATGTCTGTTCATGTCTTTGCCTACTTTTTAATAAGGTTGTTTGTTTTTACTTTGTTAATTTGTGGAGTCTTACAGATGCTGAATATTACACCATTGTCAGATGCATAGTTTATAAATATGTTCTCCCATTATGTAGGTTTTCTGTTTACTCTGTTGATAAGTTTGTTTTTTTGCTATGCAGATGCTCTTTAGTTTAATTAGGTCCCACTTATCAATTGTTAGTTTTATTGCAATTGCTTTTGGCACCTTCATTATGAAATATTTGCCAGGGCCTATATCCAGAGTGGCATTTCCTAGTTTTCCTTCAAGGGTTTTGTAGATTTAGCTATTACAGCTTTGTCTTTAGTTCATCTTGAGCTAATTTTCTTATATGATATAAGGAAGGGGTCCAGTTTCAATGCTTTGCATATGGCTTGCCACTTATTCCAGCACCAGTTATTTAGTAGGGATTAATTCTGCATTGCTTATTTTTGCCAATGTTGTTGAAGATCTGATGGTTGTAGATGTGTAGTTTTGTTTCTGTGTTCTTTATTCTGTTCCATTAGTCTGTGTGTCTGTTTTTGAACCATTACCAGCCTGTTTTGGTTTCTGAAGCCTGGTAGTATAGTCTGAATTTGAGTAATGTGATGCCCTCTGGCTTTGTTCTCTTTGCTTAGAACTGCTTTAACTATTCAGGTCCTTTTTGTTTGTTTCATGTACATTTTAGAATAATTTTTCTAATTATGCAAAGAATGTTTTGGTAATTTAATAGGAATAGAGTTGAATCTGTAAATTGCTTTGGTAGGCATGGCCATTTTAACAATATTGATTCTTCCTATCTATGAGCATGGAATATATTTTCATGTGTTTGTGTCATCTCTAATTTCTTTGAACACGATTTTTTAATTCTCACTGTAGAGATCTTTCACCTCCCTGGTCAGCTGTATTCCTTTAAATTGTATTCTTTTTGTGGGTAATCAGAATGGGATTCCATTATTGATTTGACTCGCAGCTTGAATATTCTTGGTGTATAGAAATGCTAATGATTTTTGTAGAATGATTTTGTATCCTGAAACTTTGCTGAAGTTGTTTATCAAATCTAGTACCTTTTGGGCAGAGACTATGGGGTTTTCTCTGTATAGAGTTATATTGCCTGCAAACAGAGATAATTTCACTATCTTTCTTCCTATTTTGATACCTTTCATTTATTTCTCTTGCCTGATTACTCCATCTAGGACTTCCAGTACTAGGTTAAATAGGAGTGGTGAGAGAGGGTATCCTTGTCTTGTTCTAGTTCTCAAGAGGAATGCTTCCAGCTTCTGCCCATTCAATATGATGTTGGCTATGCGTTTGTCGTAGATGGCTTTTATTATTTTCAGGTATGTTACTTCAATGAGTAGTTTGTTGAGAGTTTTTAACATGAAGAGATGCTAAATTTTCAGGAAAGTTTTTTCTGCGTCTATTGAGATGATGGTGAGGTTTTTGTTTATAGTTCTGCTTATGTAATGCATCACATTTTTTGATTTGCATATCCTGAACTGACCTTACATCCCAGGGATAAACCCTAGCCTATTGTGTTGATTTAGCTTTTTAATGTGGTGCTGGATACAGTTTGCTAGTGTTCGTTGAAGATTTTTGTATTTATGTTCATCAAGGATATTTGCCTGAAGTTTTTTTTTGTTTTGTCTCTGACAGCTTTTGGTACCAGAATGTTGTTTACTTCGTAGAATGCACTAGGGAAGAGTCCTTTCTCCACATTTTTTTTGAATAGTTTAACTAAGAATATTACCAGCACTTCTTTAAATGTAGAGTAGAGTTTGTCTATATATCTGTATCTATCTGATCCTGGGCTTTTTCTGTTTGGGAGGCTTTTTATTACTTATTTTATTTCAAAACTCATTATTTGTCTATTCAGGGGTTCCATTTCTTCCTGGTTCAATCTTCTGAGGTTATATATTTCCATGAACTTATCCTTTTTTTTTTTTTTTTGGCAGGTTTTCCAGTTTGTGTGCATAGAGGTGTTCAATTCCTTCCTCACCTTGGTCTATTCTGCTTTAAATACTTGTGAATACATTCTAAAATTCTTGTAGTGAGTTTTTCAGCTCTGTCAGATTAGTTTGGTTCTTTCTTAAAATGGCCATTTTGCTCCTGTATCATTTTACTACATTCCTTAGATTCCTTGAATTAGGTTTTGACTTTCCTCTGAGTCTTGATGTTCTTTGTTTCTATCCATATTCTGAATTCTGTAATTTTAGCCATATCAGCCTTGTTAAGAACCATTGCTGGGGAACTAGTACATTCATTTGGAGGTAAGAAGACACTCTAGTTTTTCAGTTTGCCAGAGTTCTTGCACTGGTTCTTTCTCATGTGTGTGGCTGATGCTCATTTAATCTTGGAGGCTGTCCTTTGGATGGAGATTTTTGCTTTAACTTCTTCGATGCCCTTGGAGGTTTGATTGTGATATAAATAAAGTATGTTCAGTTTACTGGATTTATTTCTGGAGGATTTTAGGGGGTCGTGGCTCAGCTCAGTACACCTGGGCTCCCTGCTGTAACCCTTAGGTGATTATGCTGGCCTGGCATTGTACTCTGTCCCACAAGGTTAGAAACATACTGCATTGGAGGGGCCGAGGTATTCCTCGTCTGCTAATCACAACACTCCAATTGGTCATGCTGTCCAGTGTGTTGTTACATTGACATAGTGGGAGCAGGATCCATGCTAATGCATGGGTGCCAGCAGCCCTGATGGTGTGACGGGGCACAGACAAGTCAGTTGAGGCAGGGCCCCTGTGGGTGCAGATTGGTAACATGGCCCTGGCAGGTGCAGAGCTACAGGTGGCTTGGTGTGCATTAGCGGAGGCCAGTCTACTGGAGCATTCCAGTGGTCAGGCACTGTCTGCCTGCAAAGTGGCTACAATGAGGGCTTCCAGGAAAGGCTGCACTGCCCATGGGCATGACTAGGGTCCCAGGAGAGGCTGGCAAACAGGGAATGTTCACATTGGACTGGCCCCATCCACAGCAAGACTGCTGTGCTCTGTTCAGATGAGACAGTCACCCAAAGTCTAAAGTCTCCTGGAGGAGAATAACAAATCTTCAGGGATGGACATCCCTGACCATGTTCTTCTGTAGCCATTCTGGTGCCAAACACCCTGGTCTTTGCAAAGGCTGGAATCCTTCCCCTGACACTTCTCTTAGCAGCTCACCATGGCAGCTCAAGCGTCCATGAGGGTCATGGGTTTTCCTGCTGCTAGAATTCTCGATATCCATGGTAACAGCAGGCTACTCCTTACTTGTTCAACTCATCACTTCCCCAGGAGTCACTGGGTGCCAGCACTGGAGTTTTAGGCAACCCCATGTAGGGTTCCCAATTTCCTCCTCCTTCAGCCCAGCATCTGTGTTTTCCCTCCATCCACTCTCAGTGCCTTCCCTCAAGATCTGCTCAAAGTGTGCCAATCTTCCCAATGTTCCTGTCACTCAGTGGGAGATGTTCCTCCTGGCTGCATAAAGTCAGACAGTTTGGCTCCCCTCTCCACCTTACTAGTGCTTTCAAAGCGTGATTACCTACACTGTATGATTTTAATGATGCTATTGAGGCTCCGAATCCAATTGACCTCCTCTCCTCCATCACTAAGGAGTTATTTCTTTGAGCTTGATGAATAGTCTTTCCATTTACATAAATGCTGTCTATATGAAATATATGGATTGATATAAATTAAACTTGTGAATTATTTCACTGATTTGAATCTACAGATTCAAGCTAATCTTATGAGAGATAGGGAAAAAATAGTTATTTTTGGTAGCTACTGACTGAGAAGGGGCGGGAGGGAATTTTCAGGGCATCTGGAGAAGACTGTACAGAAGACTGTACAAAGACCAGAGACTGGGATGGTCTCTGAGAAAGTCAAGGAATGCTGACAACCACCAGAAGTGGGATAAGCCAAGGAAGCATCTGTCCCTAGATTCTTCATGGGGAATGAGGGTTAGATTTTAGATTTATGACTTTCAAAACTATGAGGAAAAAAAGAAATTCTGTTGTTTTATGACACCTAGCTTTTGGTGATTCATCATAGAAACCACAGAAAACTAATGCACCCAATTAAAACTTCTTACTCTATTCTAGCCTTCCTGACATTCTTGATTATGTTTTAACTGAGATTATACTGCAGTTCATAGAGACACTCCTTTTGCTCTTATCTCAAAATCACATGGATTTTCCTAGGTACCATCACACACGTCTTTTCTGCTGTCTAGTAATTATGGTGATCTAAATTGTAAAGCCATGACCACAGAAACGTAAGTAAAACAGAAGTTCAGCATGCAGAGAGATAGTGAAAGAAATGGTGAAGGAAAAAGAGAGAGAGAGCAGTTGAAAAGGACCTCCAAATAGGCCAGAGGCATGATTTCTCAGAGGGCTAAAAAGGAGTGGAGAGAAAACAGTTGGAATTCAGTACCAAACCATGTTAAAGAATATGGAATTAGAGAGACATAGATTCAAATCTCAGCTCTAAATTTTACTATAATAATATTGGGCACCTATTCCAATTTTGAAACTAAATAAGAAACAAAAGTTAAATAGTCAATACAATTATTGATACAAAGAGTTTTTAATCAAAATTAACATTGCTATGTTCTTTTGCTTATTATTAGCATTCTTCCATATTACTTGAATAAAAGAGGTTTCTTCTGGTTCTGTCCATAAACCTTCTCACAAATAAATACTCATGAAGTAGAATTTAGTGTAATAATGTTCTTATCTAGCATGCTCAAATGAGATTTACTCATAAGTGCTGGTCTGAAAATAGTCTCATGGTCATCAACAAAACTTCCCAAGGCAGTTGTTTATTTTAATATAATATAATATGAATTTGCATTAAAAATCTAAATTTGAACTCAGGCGTATCATGTAGAGTTAAAAGGGAAATACTCTTTTATGACTGCTAAATCACAATTTAGGGAGAAGTTGTCAAATGGTAATAGGATTCATGAAGAACTGCATATTTCAGGGTTGGTGTGTTCTAAAATTTGTGGATCTTATATACTTCTATTAGTCATTTTTTTCAGATTTCCTTATAATTTTATTTTTATAATTTTTTATCCAGTTATACCTTGATGCACTGGAGTTACTTTGTCTGATTTGTATATACTTTTAAATCTTTTGTTTTACCTGATGAATGAATTATTAAAATATCATGAGACTGTATGAAGAATTATCCTCCATAATTGTTTTTATTTCCTAGAAATCAAAAAGAAAAACAGTATGTGTTTGTATGTGTATGTGTATTGGAGATAATTTTTTCCAATTACTTGAAAATGAGCTAAGGCTATTTTGTCAGTTCAGAGTTTGTTTTTTTTTTTGATGTAACACTAAAAATGCTAAAATGCATAGTTTTACTTTAATAAGAAAGAATTTATTGCATACTTTTTCTCATTTGTGGTAATGGGGATTACATGAATAAAACACTGTGCATTCAGACAATAATGCATTCTTTATTATTTACCTTAAGAGAGGAAGTTTTTCCACAAGCAGTTTCTCAAAATACTTGAGTTAATTAAGTGAAATGGTTGCAACATTATATAAACAACTAGATTCTAGTTACATATGACTAGCAAGAAACATTACTTTCCCTTCAAATGACAATCCCAAATACATCTGCATTTTAGGGTGGTGTTATTGTTTTGGTTTTTGATGTTGTCTGTCATATCCTGCGGGTATCTGTTGTCTTATCCTTTCCCTCCAGGTCTTGTGGGAAGTGATAGGTAGTACATTATTATATTTGTTATGGTAACAATATACACTATAACATATATGTAATAAAATAAGTGGCTGAAATCAGTATTTAAAAAACCCAGTTTCTTAGGTGACATTCTGAGGATAGGCGAGCAGCCTTCTGTTTCACAACATTTTTGGAGTTGCAGACTGCAAAGGATGTGCCATATGGAGTAAAACAACCTCCAAAATTGCCTTGGGTTTTGACATTCAGTTTGAAATGAGAAAGTGTGAAGTCACATTTCCTTCTTAAATTCTGGTTTGAAATGTATGTATTTCACTCTGCTGCCATTTTATAGGCTAGAATGAGTCACAGAGTCCTATTTTGCCAGCTTGGGGGAAGCTGAGAAATGTGATTCCAACTGAGTAAGGCTTCCCCCAAATTTTGTACTGTGAAGTCTAAGCATGAACCTGCCACAGCTGTTTTCTAAGGACAAAATATCCATGGACTTACTTTTCCAAACACACAGAACACAGCTCTGATGGATTTTCATTCTTCTTAACCCTGTTCCATATTCTGCTATTTCAGTCACTAATTTTTTAAAGTTATTTTACTTTCATGTTTAAACTTTAATATTGAGATAATTTTATATTTATATACAAGTGTAAGAAATAATACAGAGATTCCATGACCACTTTATCAAATTCTTTCCAATATTATTATTTTTAAATTATTTTTAATTTTTATAGATTACAGGTACATGTGAAGATTTCTTACATGCATATATTGTGTAGTAATGCATTCTGAGCTTTTAGTTTTCCCCTCCCCTGAATAGTAAACATTGTACCCAATAGGTAGTTTTTCAACCCTCACCCCCCTCCTACCTTTTCACCTTTTCTAGTCTCCAGTGTCTATTATTCCATTCTATATGTCCAGGTGTACTCTTGTTTAGCTCCCACTTATAAGTGAGAACATGAGAACATGCAGTATTTGACTTTCTGTTTCTCAGTTATTTCACCAGTTCTGTCTTCAATGGTAATATTTTACAAAACATACAGCCAAGATATTGGCATTAATACAATCACAATAAAAAAATTTCAATCACTATAAGTTTTCTTTATGCTACTTTTATAAGCTACACCCACTTCTTTACCTCCGTATCTTTTCTTTAAATTCTGGTAGCCAGAAATCTGTTCCTCATTGTCTTTTTTTTAAATCTGAAGAATGCTATATAGAGGGAATCATAACATATGTAATCTTTTGGCATTGGCTTCTTGTGCTTTTCACTCAGAGTTACTCTCTGGTGATTCATCCTGGTGTTGTATGTATCAAAAGTTTGTTACTTTTTATTGCTGAGTAGTATTTCATGGTATGATGGTATGATGGAAAATACCAGTTACATTAGAACCTTTCCTTATGTACTGGTGGGAAAGAAAAATGGTCCAGTCACTTTAAAAAATAAAATCATTTACAGTATTTTTTTTACCAAGCAAAACATTGTTTTACCTTATGTTTCAGCAATCATTCCCTTACATATTTACCCAATTGGTTTGAAAGTCATGTCCTCACAAAAACTTGCATACAAATATTTACAGTAGTTTTATTCATAATTAGGAAAAAGCTGTTATTAACCAAAATGCCCTTCAGTAAGTGAATGAATAAATTGTAGTGCACCAATAAATGGAATTACATTTAGGGGTAGAAAGGAATTATCTATAAATCTATGCAAGGACTTGGATGAATCTAAATGCATATTGCTAAGTGAAAGAAGAAGCCAGACTGAAAAGGCTACATGCTCTCCGATTTCAGTTATGTGACATTCTGGGAGGCAAAACAACAGAGACTGTAAAGAGATCAGTTGTCGCAAGGGTTTAGCAGGGGATGGGGGCTGAGTATGTGATGCACAGAAAATTTTTAGGGTAGTTAAACTATTCAAGAAGATTCAATACTGATTGATACATGATATGCATTTATTAAAACCTATAGAATTTACAGCAGAGAGAAATGTAATGTGTATTAATTAAACAACAGCAATAACAACAACAACAAACATTTAGGAGGATAGTTGTTCATAGAACGAATAGTAGAATGTGACAAAACAATTTAATAGCATTAGAATGCACAAAACAATCTCACATAATTGTGTGGGGGAAAAGTACTGGTCTAAGTAACTTTGGAAAGGAGTGGCATCTATATGATTAAAGAAAAAAAGAGCTGTATTTAAGCACTGGTGTTTAGTTGATAAAGTTGTTTCCCATAGGAGTATGGTTTAATAACTATGAATCCACTATACATGTATAGTGGAAAAAAACAAATAAATTATGGATAAGTGAGAGAAAAAGGCTAGAATGACCCATGTGGTAATCTATTAGATTCTGAAACAGTATAAACTCATGTTTAACTTTATATAGGCCGGGCGCGGTGGCTCAAGTCTGTAATCCCAGCACTTTGGGAGGCCGAGATGGGTGGATCACGAAGTCAGGAGATCGAGACCATCCTGGCTAATATGGTGAAACCCCGTCTCTACTAAAAAAATACAAAAAACTAGCCGGGCGACGAGGCGGGCGCCTGTAGTCCCAGCTACTGGGGAGGCTGAGACAGGAGAATGGCCTAAACCCGGGAGGCGGAGCTTGCAGTGAGCTGAGATCCGGCCACTGCACTCCAGCCTGGGCGGCAGAGTAAGACTCCGTCTCAAAAAAAAAAAAAAAAAAAAAAAACTTTATATAGATGCAGACACATATAGAATATACATAAATGTGTATGTGCATGTGTGCATATATGTGTCAGAATACACATGTATATTTTCTTGTTCTGAAAACTGAAAGAGCCTAGAAGTAGTAAGCCCTAGTAACAACATAACAACATGCACACTTGGTGTCCAGATTCTATTTCATATACATATATATACTACATGTATTTATATGTAGATATTTATATAGAGATATATATGTTCAGCATTCAGGATATATAGAATATATGTGTGTATATGTATGTGTATTTTATATTACCTATTATATATTTCGCTACATATTTTTAGATATTTTTATATTATCCAGGGGGAAAATGAAACAAAAGAAGAATCCTAAGGCAAATGGCTGATTCTAGGACTGAAGCAGAAAGGTAAGGAACTGCTGAAACACGCACACACTCTCATAATAATGAAAGCATTTCAGAGACAAAGCAGTCAAATAGTATTTTCAGATACTCTTATTCTGCAAATACAAAAGAGGTTACTCATATTTTCTTGCTCCTTAAAAATGGGTGGCTTGGAAGTGTTAACAAAAATAATAAACTCAGTTAAATATTTAAAGATGTTTATTCTGAACCAAATACAAGTGACTTTGACCCAGGGCACAGTCCCAAGAGGTCTTGAGAACATGTGTCCAAGATATTACAGCTTTGTTTTACACATTTTAGGGGGATAGAAGTTACAGGCAAAGACATAAATCAACACATGTAAGATATACTTTGATTCAGCCTGGAAAGGCAGGGCATCTCAAAGCATGATTTGGGGGCTTATAAGTCATAGGTGGATTTAAAGATTTTCCGATTGACAATTGGTTGAAAGAGTTACGCTTTGCCTAAAGAGTTGAAGTCAGTAGAAAGAAATGTTTGGGTTTAGATAGAGGGATTTGTGAAAGCCAGAGTTCTTGTTATGTAGATGAAGACTCTAAGTAGCAGGTATCAGTGGGAATAGATGGTAAATGTATCTTTTTGGACCTTAGGAACTTACAAGGTCTCAGATTCTTAGTCCTTTGTCTCTTGGATCTTGAAAAGACCTAAAAAGGAAGGAGAGTCTGTACAGAATGCAAATTTTTGCTACAAGAGGTAACTGCAGGGCCATTTCAAAATATGTCAAATAAATATATTTTGGGGTAAAATACCTTGATTTTCTTCAGAGCCTGTTATCTGTCATATGATGCTATACCAAAGTCAGGTTAGAATTTGGTATATTATTGATATGAAGAGTCAGTTTTGTCAGTCTCATGATCTTTATTTTAATGTTAATGCTGGCCACTTGTGTCTAAATCTCAAAGGGCAGGAGTTATAATGAGGCAGGTCCAGCCTACCTTTCTGTCATGGCCTCATCTAGTTTCTAAAGTTTCTTTGTGACCCCATCTGTCAAGAGGGGCATCCACTCAGTCTGTTAGGTGGACACAGAATCTTATTTTTGGTTTATATAGGCTACTCTCTAAAGAGTACTGTATGGAATTGAAGAAAAAAATAAACAACAGTAATTTTAAAGTGGAGAAATTTGATAAACACTACCTGAACTCGATGATTGAGATTAACTTTAATTGTAATAAGTCACATTATGGTATGTTTCCTTAATAAGATGTGATGTGTCAGAATGACACTTTACTTCTGTGGTGTTCTTCCCCAAAACCCTTTACCCTAGTCTAAGAAAATTGTCAAACAAATCAAAATTGAGGAACATTCTACAAAACACCTGACTAGTATGCCTCAAAACTGTTAAGACCATTCAAAACAAGGAAAGTCTGATAAATTGTCATGGCCAAGAGAAGACTAAGGAGACTTACTAACAGTAATGTTGCTATCTGGATACGATCCTCAAAAGAAAATAACATTAGATAACAACTAAGGAAATCTGGAGACAATATAAACTTTATTTAGCAATAGTATTAATATTGGTTTATTATGAAAAATGTATCATACTAACATAAAATTTTAATAATAGAAAAAACTGGGATTGGGTTCTGTTAGAATGCTAAAATTTTTACTACTTTTATGTAAATCTAAAGCTATTCTAAAATTTCTTTTAAAAATTCTTAAAATTGTGTTTCATTTTAATTAGTTCTAAGTGACATCATCTGGAAAATTATTGCTGGCCTGAACTGAATTTCTTTCCAATGAAAAATGGGACATTCTTTAATCAAATGTATACAGACCAGTGATTCATTTTGTTCTATCTAAAGTAGTTTAAATTATTAATTAAGACAATGATTATGAACTCCTCCTTTCTAGCATTTAATATATCCTAATGTTCCCCTTCAGAGAATGGTTATGTTTATTTCTTTTTTGGTATTTGTAGTTTTATTTGTAATTGATATATTCTTCTTCATTGTTTTCATCTTAATTTTTCTCTGTTAGTGTTTATCTTTGACACCCCTTTGTCTCTTTTATTTAATCAGCCACTATTTACTTTTATCATGCAATGCAACAAGTACAGAATGTATTCATATATTGGATTATTATTATATATTACAATGGAGTATAACATATCTTTTCTTTCTTTTTTTTTTTTTTTTTTGAGACGGAGTTTGCTCTGTCGCCCAGGCTGCCAGGCTGGAGTGCAGTGGCACGATTTCAGCTCACTGCACCCTCCACCTCCCAGGTTCAAGCAGTTCTCCTGTCTCGGCCTTCCTAGTAGCTGGGATTACAGGCACGCGCCACCACATCCAGCTAATTTCTGTATTTTTAGTAGAGATGGGGTTTCACCATGTTGGCCAGGCTGGTCTCAAACTCCTGACCTCAAGTGATCTGCCCGCCTCGGCCTCCCAAAGTGTTGGAATTACAGGCGTGAGCCACCGTGCTTGGCCTACCTTTTCTTAATCTGTCTTAAATTTGCAAAAAAAAATTAATATAAAGTAGGGAATGTTATTTTCAGTGGCCTTTTCAACGGTCAAAATTTGCATGTTTCTTCAATTAGTGCTATGTACTGTGGATTAAATATTATTAATATTTTGTAATAACCTATCTTAAACCCCCATTTGATGTAAATGAACCCAGTTCTGTTGAGGAAGTTCTGACATTGTTCTGAAAGAATTACATTTTTCTGGCAAGTGACAGCTGCCTGTCTTACCAAACATCCTACAATCCCTTTTATTTCTGAAGCCTATCAAGATTAGAACATTTTACAGTTCTTTTTCAGTAATGATCTATATCTTGGCTTCAGCTAACATCCTAGTAGGAGAGAAATGACCTTAGGTAAAATTGTGTTGTGAGCCATTTACTTTGCTGCTGTCCTATTTTTCTGTGCACAGGTATCAAAGTGGTTCCAAGTATACATTTTAAAGAAAATAAAATAAGGCTAAAATCCTGACTATGGCAAAAATAAGTTATTGAATATTGTATTTGTGGAAGCTACTTCTCTGTCCTTCAAATGTGTAACTATAAAATAGGAAAAATAATTTCTATCTAATAGCTTCTCGTGTGAGCATTAAATTTGATAATTTGTGTAAAGCATCAGAAGAGTGCCTCTGTACATCACAGACACTCAAAAATAGCAGCAATCTTAGCTACAGGAATCTTCAATATAATGCTATACAAATGTTCTGATGAAATCTCCTACTAAGCCATTATAGGCTATTCACACTCTTAAATTCATTCACTTGTTCCTATAGCACAGCTAGTGAGAAATATAGTTATGTATAAAACTTTAACAACAAGTTTCACATGTAAAGCAAGACCTTAGTAAAGGGCTCCTTTGCAATGAGGATCATCAATGACTTACAACATACAAATTCAGGAGAGAATAATGAGGATATGTCATATAACATTTGCAGAGTACAACACTGTAGACTTCACTATGCTAACTTACCTATAATTGGATTCAGATATTCTAGGGCATATTTAAGTATGTGTTGGGGAGAAGCGAGAGGTGGAAGCAGAGAAGTCATGTATGTTTAATATCAGACTTGGCCCAGGCTGAGAATAAAAAGTAAAGAAATAATAAATGTTTTAATAATACATAAATTATAGGTCCAAAATAATATAGCATCAGTTTTGAATAATAGGCAACAGTGTTCTTGCTCAAAATTTTGTCTGTGTCACTTGACATTATTTTGGTTAGTATTCACACTTTTATATTTTATTTCATTTTGTTATCAATTATTATAAATAAGGTCTTAACATCCTAAATCCTAATAACTTTCAGATCTCTACAAACATCATTGCCTAAATATATAAGCAATATTTTTCTTTATTTCTTTGCTTATCCTTGTTCTTATTATATTACCTGACAATTTTTTGTGTTAATTATTTAAAATAATTATAACTAAGCTTTCTCCTAATGTTTTAGTCTAGTCAAATAATTCAGTATATTCTATTTTTACTTTTTTGTGGACTTACCAGTAGCCTGAATTTCCTATTAATTGCATATTTTGTTATCTCATGTCATATTCCTTGTCCTCAGTCATTTACAGTTAAATTGTCTAAATTTAGATCACTATCTGAGTAACCTTTCTCTCAGATGCTATGGATTTTAAAGCATATTTTCTGCCTAAAGCCCTTTACCATCTCAACTTTTCCTAGATTGTTTTCAGTGCTCATTCTATGATGTACACTTCCTGACCCTGTGTGCTTTTGTGTGCTGTATCATGTTCAAAGTGTTCTCAATCCAAAGGCAGATTAGTCTTCAGATTTCTCCTGCTGATTTTTTATGCTCTGTCTTCAAAAATTGTCAGATTTATTAGGCTCTGGACATGCCTTTTGTGATTCCAAACTGTGACTACATTTAATCAAACTTTTTTCTTATTAAGAGCTCTGTGACTGTGGCTATAATTGGCATTTCTACAATTCCCTCTTTCAAAAATTCCTTTACATTTTAAATGACCTGTCAGTGATAAATTGTTATAGCATAATAGCATCTAATTTTCCCTACTCCAGTATGAAAATGGTGGGTTTCGTCAAGGGTGATTATCCTGCAAGGAAAAAGACTGAGGAGAGAAATATGGTCTGATCATGAGTGACCAGACAGAGAATCCTGGGAAGATCCAAGTTATCCTGAATCCACTTCTTAGGTCAGCAGGACATCTGAGAGAGACTTGAAGCTGTGTCTTCAAGAGAGGCAAGACAATATTCACAAATAAGGCAGAGCTGAAGCTTGGAGAACTGGCCAAAGATTCGTAAGCACTTAAAAATGTGGGTTTCCAGACTTTTTCAAGAATATTTCTAGCTTCCAGTCAAATGGATCTTATATTAACTTATCTGTTTTCGTCCATAGGTAATTTAGTTATTTCCTAATCAGTTCCATTGTGAGTTGTGATCAAGAAAATCTTGTGAACCAATGTCTTTCTGATTACAATAATGTGATTGTTGCAGGGCTATGAAGATAAAGACTCTGTGTATAGGGAGCCAGTTTTTCTCAGAAGGTTGAGATCCATAACTGCATTTACTACCTCAGGGAAAAATATAGAAACTTATTTCACACCAGAAAGAAGAGAAATCTCTTGGTCTTGAGCACAGAGGCTTCAGAATATTGAAGGCAGTGGACTTGTTAATGTTGAAGGTGATGGACTCTTGAAGTGTGTAATGTGACGTACCCCCTTACTCCCACCCTCTCAGCCTGGCCCTCAGATGAGATCAACTAGAGGATGAGAAGAAAAAAAACAAAAAAGACAAAAAAAAAGAAAAAATCCAGATAAGTTGCCCCTGGGGTTCTGCCAGACCTTGGGTTTAGTAGAGAAGGGCTTCTAAACTTTGAGACAAGTCAGCTCTAGGGAGGGTCAGAATGAGAATTTTAAAGTAAGCAATCACTATTCTTGAATAATTCATTTTTAGTGCTTATTTCTTTCAAAAGAATGCAATTGGGTTCAAGTTATATCAGAGTGCAAAAATGGGAAGACTCTAATCTGGCATTTAGTGATCTGGAGATACATAAGTGAATATATATATATATATATATAATATAAAGTATATCTCTATATAAAGTATATATACATACATATACGTATATCTAATATATATACATACACATGAACATATATACATATACAGATATAGATATGTACACAAATGTATATATACACACAGATTGATATATATAAACACATATATGGATATATATACACACACATATCTATATAGATATAGATATGGATACAAATGGATATATATAGACACACAAATTGATATACATATATATGTACAAATGGATGTATATATACACACATATCTATATAGATACCAATACGGACACAAATATATATAGAGAGATAGAAAGATAAAAGAGTATGTATGTATGTATGTATAGATAGATATAAAAGTATGTCTGTCTATCTATCTATCTATCTATCTAATCTACTCTTCATTAAGTAACACTGATGGGGAATTAATTGACTAATTGGGGCCAATCCCAAGGAAAAATTTAGCCACGTGGAAATAGTCTTTCCTCTTGTTTAAATACTAAAAAGTAAATGTTCTTTTGTTAAAACAGATGGTGACTACAGCTTATGGTGTCATGTTCAATAGAAAAGAGCAGCAATAGTATCCCATAAGAACAGAAATAGGTACCCATTTTTTAGTTTTCTCCTACATTCTTCCCTTGATCAAGACATGTATGGAATTTTAGGGGGTGTGTGTGTGTGTGTGTGTTTTAAAGTAACTCAGAAAATTTTAAAGTAATTTCTTCTCCAGGTCTTCAAAATAATATCATGAAGTTATTAAGTTATAGAAGCATTAAGCTTTAATATAATCAGAAATATTTCTGCTTCCACTATATTTTGTAAGCAGTCAATAATAAAAATTATAATTTATATATGTATAGAATAATTATGAGAGTTTGATTTAGTGTATTTGCAAAAAATATATAATTATTACTTTTGCTTAGTTCAACTAGTAGTTTTTGAGCCAACTGTTTTGTGATACTAGAGATAATGACCTTACAATTGGGCCTTGTCCCCTCAATAGTAAAACAATATTTAAATACTTGTAATATAGCTTGAACATTGGTACAATTGATTATATATTCCAAGTTAGGGTATATTTAGCAAAGATTTATATTCTGGAGCAATGTTCTTATCTCATCACAGAAACACATTTTGGTACACCTTTTGGACATTTATTTGTGAAAATCAAATAATTATGAGATGTCTGAGTTCTCTTCTATCCAGGTTTAGCACTTGGAGGATAAAGGTAACTTTGAGTCATTCCCTTGGAAACTGTCATTTCTTAAATTATTTATATTTTCAGGAAAGATTACTTGTTATTGATGTGAAATATTTATAGAAAACTAAAGGCTTGCTTACAGAACTCTTTTCTATGATGATGTAGCAGCAAAAGTGAATAATTTTTCATATCTGAAGTAAATTACTTTAAAAAATGCTTATAAGATAAATACATATAATTAATAATTTGTAAACATGTGGGGTTTGCAGAATGATTTTGGTAGTGGTTCATATTTATATATATAAAAATCTTACAACAAGAATGATACTAAAGACTGAATTTTCAATGATCCTGTAATTTAGAGGAAGGACAAAAAGCTGTCCCTGATTTTGCATGCTGATTAATGCCTTTTTTTGTGGGTACTGCAAAATGTTCTGACAGTAACATTGAAGGAAATTATTTATTTTTTATCAACTCCCAAAATGATGTTTGGGTGTTAAAACTAAAAGTGGAAATGGTAAATAGGCGCACTAGGCATTTCAGCAGTGAAAACATGCATACCTAAGCACAGCATTCTGTAGACACCTGGACTGGAATGTGTGTTTCTGGTCTAGTTCCTCTGATGAAGGAGGGTTTTTCAGTGCCATTCCTGCAGTTTATCTTATAAAGGAGACAATGGGAATGTCTGAGGGAAAGAATTTTAGAATGGTAGAATGGTGGAGGAAGAAGGAATATCTACCCTTCCTTTTTAGAGAGAGAAGTGGCGACTTATTGCTCTTTACCTCCTCAGTCTCATAGCAGCAAGGAACTGAATTATGCCATCCACTAGAATGAGTGTGGAAATGAATCTTCCCAAGAACCTCCAGATAAATCCAGCCTATGTGACATCTTGACTTTGGACTTGAAATTGCCTAAGCAGAAAGACAAACTAAGGTGGCCTAGACTTTTCACCTACAGAACTGGATCAGAATAAAGGAGTATTGTTTTAAGCAAGTGAGTTTATGCTTTGTTACACAGCAATAGAAAACTAATGCAGATAGATATGAAATTCATCTTGCTCTTAAGTTTATATTCTGTTTTCTCAAATGACATTTCACAGTTATTACCATCACCTCCTCCCTCACTTGTTTACTTTGTTATGAGTTGAGAAAATCCTTGATAGCTTTGAAGTGCTTTCCCATTGGGGAAATGAACTAACACAATATGCTCTCAGCAAGTGTAGTAAATACTGGTTGTTTTTTTAAATGCTTATGATAAGATTAGAATCTGAAAAATTGTTTTAACTTGATGGGATATTTTCTATCCCTTTAGATAAGATACTAATTTACATCCATTTGAAACTCTTCAAATTGTAAATGCTCATTATACTTCTTCATTGTTAGTATGATCAAGCCTTATGCATGCGTATTTTAGCACCACTTGAAATTGCCACAGTCCTTTGAACAACTAAGTACTGGAGAAAATGAGGACTGCATTTCCCTCCATCTTGTTTTCAGAGATAGATGCATTTTCCATAGCAAATGCCTAACAAGCTGAACAGTTTCAAGGGCCCTATTGATGGAAAACACATCAGACAGTGCTTTGTGAAGCAGCCTCTTCTAAATTTTCCTACAATATCATTTGAATGAGTACCATTTTCTGATTAAAATTAACAAAGAACTTATATAATAAAAATAAATCTTATTATAAAAAGAAATAGTATATATTATATTTTTGGTAGTGGTTTTTTTAATGTGAGGACTAAGTGCATACATTAACATAACAAAACGAATTTGCAATGTCAAGGAGAATATTTCTTAGGCAATAAAAAGTTTAAAAAACAATTACTGAGAACACCTTAAAAATTATTATTTTTTTTTACTTTAAGTTCACTGATTCCATTGTTCTCTTCTGTCACTTTCCCCTCATTATAATTTTAAAAAGTTAAAATTAAGGCATGTCCAGCTAATTCAGTTTGTATAGAGATACAAAGCACAATTTTATAGGTGAAACTCATGATATAAATATTGTAATTTAAAGATGCTGAAAATAATTGAATTAAAATTAGGGAGTTTTATAGTTGAGTATAGCTGTGCAAGATCAGTTATACATGACTCAAAGCCAATGAAATCACCATCCCATTAATGTGTTTATTTGAGGTTTTGTTTTTTTATGAATTTATTAGGAATTGCCTTTCTGTAATATTTAGAAAGTAATTGGGAAACCAATTAGGAAGGAGGAGAAAAACACATTTGTAAAAAACATTTTATAATTTATTTTTCATTGATTTATTTTGACAATATTTTATAGTACCCACTACTATACTCATTTTACAGATGAGAACTGAAAGGCTTATTTAGAATTTAAACTGTCCTTGATGATTTATCTAGCTAGTTATGTAGCCAGGATTCAAATCCAGATTTTCTGACTACTTGTCTCAAGACTTAGATAACTCTACATTCATGCTATAAAAACACTCAAGTATCCCAACCAAAATTCCTATTGAATATGTTGAGGAACACAATAAACTTATCTTAGTATTTAGTTGGGGCGAATAAGGTCTGCAAAGAGCTATAAGTGATCCAAAAGAAAAGAGTATAAAGAAGGAGAGACTTGTTCTACCAAATATTAAAATGCTATTATTGCATCTATTGCATCGATGGAGAGATATAAAAATAGGTAGAACTATATGTAAGTATATTTATGCATGCTTAAGTACATTTTTATGTGTTTCTATTTGTATATCTTACATTAAAGTATTTACAAAACTAGGGGTTTGCATTGATATCTCCAGTCCCGTCCATCTACTTTATTTTTTCTCATTTTGTATTTGAAACTTTTTATACAACACTAAAAAAAGGTATGTATAGAGAGATATATATGCTATATATACACACACACACCATATATATATACCATATACATACATCGTGGGTATATATATCATATATATACATCATATGTGTATATATACCATATATACATACTGTATGTGTATATATATCTACACACGCCATGTATATATAAATGGGGGAGTGGGGAGAGAGATATAAGTAGATAAATAGTTACAATGACATGTCAATAGCAATGAGCAGGCTTAGTTAACACATCGTCATTTCTATATACCATTTTCAATCATAAGAATCTAAGGGCTCCTTAGAGGAATGAAGAGGTGAGGGGAATTTCAAGATAAACCTGGAAAAAAATGATAGAACATGTTTTAGGGTCACAAATTCTACTTAGTGGTCCTCTGCTGGTCAAATCTGGAATAATTTGAGCATCAAAATGAATAATGTATTACAATACATTGAATATAATACAAATCTAGAATCCTGAATCCACACAGATATAGACAACTGTGATAAATCATGAAAAAAATAAGTTTTTCTTTACCCATGAGTGCTAACTAATAAACAATTGTGTAGTTTTAACAATAATCAACAATAGAATAATATGCTTTCTTAAAAAAGGAAATCCTGTCATTTGCAATAAACATAGGTGAATCTAGAGAACATTATGGTAAGTGAAATAAGCCAGACATAAAGTTGCAGTTATGTCAGTTATGTAGGATGAATAAGTCTACAGATCTAATGTACCGTATGAGGATTAAAGTGAATATAGTGGTGTTGTATACTGGAAGTAGTTTTTTTGTTTTGTTTTAGGCAGTCTTGTCACCACACACAAACACACAAAAATATAACCTATGTGAAGTGATTGATATATTACCTTACTTTCCTATAGTAACCAGTTTACTATGTATAAGAACATCAAAACATCACGCCTTAAACATAGACAATAATACAAAAATTATCTTGGATGTTAAAACTAGTGAGGAAAATACTGATTCAGAACACGATGATGTAATTCAAAGTACATCTACAAAAAATACTTTTTCAGTGTAAAAAATAAGGTAACACTATAGTGGATGATTTGGGCTGAGACCTTGTTACTCAAGTGAAAAATAAACTTAATATAACCAATATTAGAACAATATTTTGTGTCCCAATACGATGTATTAATAGGGCACAATATATCTGTGTTATTCCTCTCAAAAATGCATAATTTAACTCTAATCTGAGGAAAATTGGGGAAAAATCCAAATTGTGGGGGATTCTAGAAAACAACTGACCTGTTCTCTAAAAATATCAAGGTCTAAAAACAAAAAAATTGGGGAAATACTTCATATTAAAGAACAGTCATGACGGTAAAATTCAAGGTGTAAGCCAAGTCTAGAGGCTGGGATGTTAAAGAACCTGATTAGGATAACCAACAATGTTTAAATATCGATTTTGCATTAGAAAATATTATTAAATCAATTGTATTTTCTGAGTTAGAAAAATTTATTGTATTTATATGAGTATATTTTTGCTATTAGGAAATTCATAGCAAAATATTTAAAAGTACAGAAGTAAAATGTCTGTAACCTGCCCTGAAATGCTTCATAAACAAATACAAATGTCTATATATGATTTATGTGTTTATATATATGTTTTTAAAATATAAAATTAAGCATAAGCAAATGAAGAAAAATGCAAACCAACAGATAAATCTGGGTACGTGACATATGGTTCAGATTTTAGTACTAGTGTACCTTTTTCTGTGAGTATAAAATTAAAGATTAAAATCAATAACTGTTTAAACCAAGGATATTGCACAGAAAGTTAAGAAATAGATGACTGAATAGGAAAAGATATTTCAGTGTCCAAAATAAATTGAGATTATTATGTAAAATATTTTAGAAGCTATTTCTAAAGGAGAATACTAGCAGAAAAAAAAAATGTATATATTTCAAGAGTAAACTTTTTAGAAAAGGAGAACCAAAAATCTAACAGGCACATGTATAAAGTAAGTAGAAAAGGATCATTTGTGAGAAACATGTAGATTAAGACAATGATCTATTAATCTGAATGACTGGTATAAAGTTGCCTTCCAGTGCACTTGCCAGTCTGTCCTTTAGCAGTTTATACGTTTTCTTGTGGCTTCCAGCTCCTACAAACCATGAGCACTATCTATAAAAATGTTCGCCAGTCGAACTGTATGTCTATACTCGCAGAGTTAAATGGGTAAAATGGACTGAATTCACACCATGAAGTATATGACTAAATAGGGGAAATGGATTAAAAATATAGGCAGCAATATTGGCAAACATTAATAATACAGTAATTACTGAAGAAAGTACTAAACTTGTATATGACACAATAGCATTTTTTGTGAATTTAAAACATACAAAGCAATGATGCCAATTTTGCAAAAAGTATTCATTAAACACATTAAAGTAATTGCCTACATGAAGGTCAAAAGAAAGCATGGTATGGAGAAACGGACTTCACTGTTCCTTCTTAACAATAGTTAGTATGGTGTTTTCTGTGTGTTTGTTTTGTTTTTATTACATTCATACTAAATATTTCTCTGTGGAAAGGAATTTACTTTTTTTTAAACAATCACACTATTTTCTAAGATTCCTTCTCTCTATATACTGATAATGAGTTGTGTGATGATTTTTTCTTCTTTAATTTACAAACAGTTTCATAGCATTTTTTGTGTTCAAGACAATATTCAAAGTAATTTTAAAATGTAGACTCCATTAATTCTCCTCATAACAATTGTGGTATGTTCTCTCATATTCCACCATAGAAACCTAGGCACAGAGGGGCTAAGTAACTTACCCAGTGTCCTGGCATTTATCGATGGTGGAGTTATGTTTGAGCCTGTGCATGTGGCTCTAGAGATTTCATGCTGATTACTATGACCACTTGCTCCTCTTTATGAGTCATCATTTCTCAGCCATATGACAAGCTATCTGTAAATGGCTCTGTTCTTCTCTAAAACCAGAATTTAACATTACTCTTTAAGAGTGATCTCTATAGTTGTGTACTTTCAGAGTGTGTCCAGAAAATGATCTAGGACCGCCATTACAGGTTTGAAGACTAAAACTCAGGAAGCCTGTGTCAGTTTGAATGAAAAATCCTTGTGGTTTTTGTTTTGTTTTGTTTGTTTGTTTTTAGTGAAGCATTCTGTCAGTGGCTTTGTGTCAGCAACTGTAAGATATCTTCTGAATTTAGCGTCAATGTCCAGGGATATCAGGCATCAGATATAAGGAACTGATATCCACTGAGCTTAGTCTCAGAAAATCCCCCTCCTTGACACAGAAGACTAAAGCCACACAGGCCCCAAGTAATTTCTCTCTTTCTTTATTATTTATTTATACAACACAGGTACATTGTTCATTAGAGCTAGGTCACGTTTACTCTCTGTATGCAGAATATGCCTCAAAAAGCTCACTTTGTGCAAATTAGTTTTTCTAAAAATGCCAACTCATTCAATTTTGACAACTTTGGTTGCTCACTGCTTCTTTTATCTTTTTGGTGTTTTCTTTACAGTCTTATCAAAAAACCGATTAGATTTAGATTTATCGGTTTTATTTTGTTACATTTCTGTTTTTATTTGTTGCTTCAATTTTCCATCAGTTATTTGAATGACTATATTTACAGAGGTGAATCCAGGATTTTTTTATGACCTCTAGCTTATAAAATTAGGAGGAGTCATTTTTAGACACACGATACAAAAATTGTAGTTCAGAATAAAGTGCAAAGTGAATATTTGCATAGAACAAGGAAAGAGATATGGACAAATTGAACATTTTACAAGAGTTAGTTTGTACAAATTGTCCACAACTTAGCAAATTAAAATATTTGTCAGTTGCCTGCCCATTTTTATAATACTTTACCCTATGTGTTGTTGATTGTTTATTCTTTATCTCTTTATATGCTAACAATTTTTATCTATGAATTTTTTATAGAATAAATAGAATGACAATTCAAACTATCCTCTGAATGGTCATGGAAATGTGTGTTAATTATTGACAACAATAGGTTAACACTGTAAGGAAGTGACTGTGAATCTCATCAATGTAACAAACATGGTAACACATTACTATTACTAAGCTCTAGATTCTATTTGCATTTCATGAGATTTCCCATTGATATTCTTTTTTCTATTCTATAATTGAACCTAAGATATCACACCACAATTAGCACTAATTAAATTTTATTGAGAAAAGTTACAGCCTAAAAGTCAACCTTTACTTACGACCGTTGTGCCATTGATGAACCCTTTTCATTTATACATCATCTTTACATGCTTAACATATTATATAATCCAAAGTTCAACTCATATGTTACTAATTCAGCAAAGTCTTCCGCCTGTTCACCAGGGACAGTTTGTCACATTGTTATTTTTCTTCTCATGGTAATGTGTTTTTGCTGTTAGCATTCCACTCACTGTATTGCCAAAACAGTGCAATTATATTTTTACAATGAGCCCCTTGAGAGGATAAAATATGTTTTTTTAAATTTTAATTCCCAACGTATAGCACAATAGAGGGTAAATTATAGATATTTAACAAATTTTTGTTGATTCTATGTTGAAAACATTGTGCTTGCAAGACATAGCTTGATTAAATCTGATCCATATTATGTAATGTAAAAGTCTTTTTGTGCTTAAAGTTATGAGTTTAACTAATTTTATCCATTTCACTGGATATGCTTTTCCATGAATATTTAAGTAAATAATGCCAGCATTTTTTGCTTTGTAGCATTTTGAAAACAAAAACACCTGGTATTTCAATTTCAAGAATCACATGTATAATTAAAAAGACAAAAGAAAAATTGTTTTGAAATTCATATAATATAAAATAAAATTTACAACATGACATAAAGCCCTTCAGATTACTAAACCTAAAAAGCCCTGTTTTCTTTCTAAGTATTAAAATTAAAAATTCAGGCCGGGCGCGGAGGCTCAAGCCTGTAATCCCAGCACTTTGGGAGGCCGAGATGGGCGGATCACGAGGTCAGGAGATCGAGACCATCCTGGCTAACACAGTGAAACCCCGTCTCTACTGAAAAAACACAAAAAAACTAGCCGGGCGAGGTGGCGGGTGCCTGTAGTCCCAGCTACTTGGGAGGCTGAGGCAGGAGAATGGCATAAACCCGGGAGGCGGAGCTTGCAGTGAGCTGAGATCCGGCCACTGCACTCCAGCCTGGGCGACAGAGCGAGACTCCCTCTCAACAACAACAACAACAAAAAATTCAAAATTCAAAATTATTTTGTATTTCTGAGCCTGTATCAGTGTAGGCTGAGAGATTCAAGAATGATCCCATACAACTCCTTCATGTAGTCAATTTAATAATTTAATAATGTGTCTTTGTAATGCTAACCTCAATGTGAAGTCTCACTATGATCTATCACACAGAACGTATTTCTCATTGTTCATATTTGTTCAGCCTGTAGACTGTAGTCTATATTTAGAATGTATTTCTGGTATTTATAAATAAATGTAAAAAAATCTTTTCACTAAAAATTTGAAAAAAAAAATGGAATACTTTGAAGATCTTGTGACACATTACAATCTGGTCTTCAGGTTTGTGGAAAATTTTCTGGTAGAATTTTCACTTACTTTATCAATGCTTTCTATGAGTAATCATTGATTGGTTTAATAGCTTGAAAATTGAAATTGTCAATATGCAGATTATTACTTGCCTATCACATATTATTCCTTTATTTTGTCTCTCTCTCTGTGTGTCTCTGTGTGTGTGTTTATGTGTGTGCCTAAGCAGAATACTCTGCTTATAATTCACCTAACTGAATTTAGCATATTCCATAGCTCAATGTCTTATCATTCTTTAAGTCCTCATTCATAAAATAGAACTTATAATTAGTTTGCCCCATTTCTTTGACAATGTTTATGGGAGAGGGACTATGAAAGTTTGATGTGAAACTTCTAGAAGAACTTCCTTTTTTAAATTTCTATATTTGATAATAATAATTTTTAAAATAGCTCTTCGTGGGACAGGTTTTTTTAAATAGAATAATGAAATATAGTTATAATCTAAATTTTATTGCCTAGCAGTAAATCAATCTCTAATGAGTTTATACTTCAGCTCCATTTAATTTTGGCCTTGAATAAATTTGAGGGCATTTGGTCAGATTATAAATCACTTTTAACTTATCTCCTGAGTACAGAAAACTATAGATTTTTCCTCTACAGTTATACTTAATTGTAGAATGAGTTGAACAATGGAATAGAGCAAAATCTGTGTATGGTTACAACACACACGATGTATAGAAATCATGTTTTACAGTGAGGAAGTGAGAGGGTGATAAGAGTCACACAAGTTTTACAGGATACATGCTTGTTATGTAAGTACTCCAACCTTCTATAATCAAGCCTAGATCAGACCAAACATATTTTATGTCAGTCTTCAGCTTGGAAAGCCACAAGATTCATATGATTGTTCCTAGTGTCTACAGGGATTACTTAACCATTCTTGGTTCCTATAGGTCTGCCGTAACCTGTAATTTTTCTCTTAAGCAGGAATAAACTTTATAATAGTGAGGGTATTACTCAAGGAGTATTTTTGTAAATATGTTATTTTTTCTTTGAGCAAATAATAATAGTGATAAGGATAATAGTTAATTTTTACTGAGCACTTCTATTTTCTAAATGATTGCCTGGAATAAGATTACATATTTCAATAAATAAGAAGTCAGATACTATTGTTATTGCTATATTAAAGATGTGAAAAGTGAGTGTTAGATAAGTTAGATAATTTGTCAATTGTTACAGAAAAACTGTGGTGCTGGATTGAAAGAAAGTCTTTCCTCAGGTATCTGTATTTTTGAAAATTGTATTATCTTACTTCCACAATAATAGGTGATTACTAATAAATTTAATTAAATCACTTGTTCAAAATTCAACTTTGTTTTCCAAACAATTAGGGAGCATTGGGTGATTTCTAATTCCTTTATATACTGGATGCAAGAAGCCAGTATAAATTATATTTGTGCATATATTGGATCCACTTTCCAGGAAATTTAAATTGTATAGTAACTCAATTTATTTTTCAGTTATGCTTTTACAGATGAGATGGTTACTAACTGGAAATTAGAATTTTTTCATTTCAAAGGCTTAGTCACTCATTCATTTGAATAATTAACACAGATTCTACTATCATTATTTATTATATCTTTATTATAAAATAGGTCAATGAGGCATTTTAATTTTTTTATTCAGAAATGAAGAAAAGTAGTTGAATTTAACTTGTCAGCAGCTTCTGATACTTCTTTAAACTTGAGAATGATCAATGTATTTTCTAAATCAAGTCAAATTTTAAAAGCATTATTTAAAAGCACTCATTTGCAAATTAGAGCTAATTCACTACATTCATTAAAGCTACACTCACCTAAAATTATTTTGCTTGATTATGAATATTATAATTAAATGAGTTGGTATGCAAATATCACTTAAGTTCATTTACATATGTTACTTAAATCATAAAGTCTTTTTTTTTTTTTTTTTTGAGATGGAGTCTCGCTCTGTCACCAGCCTGGAGTGTAGTGGCACAATCTCGGCTCACTGCAACCTCCACCTCCCAGGTTCAAGTGATACTCCTGCCTCAGCTTCCCGAGTAGCTGGGACTACAGGCACATGCCACCATGCTCAGCTACTTTTTGTATTTTTTAGTAGCGATGGGGTTTCACCATGTTGGCCAGGATGGTCTCGATCTCTTGACCTTGTGATTCACCCACCTTGGCCTCCCAAAGTGCTGGAATTACAGGCGTGAGCCACTGCACCAGGCCAAATCATAAAGTCTTATAATCACAGTAAAGTTACTCAAAATACAAAGACTTCTAGTATATTAAGACTAGAAATTACCATTCTGCAAAAGGTATAAATAGAAGTCATTTTTACATGACTTACTTATCTGCCTTACCTTAAAATATAAACATGCAATAAAACTTTTAAAAAATTATTCTCTCAAAATTGTAATACGACATATAAAATACATGTGTCTGTGGAATTAAATATATATATATTTAATATATATATATTTATGTAGCCTAAAAGAAAAAATATAGTAAAACTTAATATATTTAAGAACTAAAATAATGATGATCATAATAATAAGACAGTCGAGTTTTTCAAGCTCATGGTGGTTATAATCATATTTTTCTTGAGGTCATATAAAATAACACTAATAGCTACCATTTTTTGTCATTTAATATAAAGCATGTTTGATAATAAGCACCTACCTGAATATGTATAAATCCTCACAAAACTTCTATCAGTCTGATGTTATTGTTGTCCTCCAATAAACAAATCAGTAAAATCAGGCTTCAGAAACAAGTGATTTTTGCAGGATTGCATGTGTGAGAAGGGGATAAGTAGCAGTCTGACTCTAAAGTCCATGCTTATAATCTCTGTGCAGTATTTGCTTCAATCACAGACAATGGTAACTGGTAAATTTAGAAACTGAACTCCTGTATTCATGTCTATATTTAAAATTGTTCATGTGAAAATTCAAGTGTATGTTCATTCTGACACCCAATTAAAAACCATGGAGGTTCTGACATATGAGTAAATGTGTAAAAATGAAAACATAAATGTTATTAATAGTGTATCTCTTTTTTACCTCGGTGTGTTGTACTCAACAGAATACTAATAAGAATGGGTGTCACCATATGGGAAATGGACATCAAATATCTGTTTAATTTTATCAGCGATGTAATCACAACAAAATTTTAACTATTGTCTAGTTGTAAGTCTATGTGAGGCTTACCAGGTATTCTCCAATTATGTACAATAGAATAATGTGATTGTCCAAAGGCACAAAACAAATAAGTTAGGATGTGAGTATGTAAAATCTCACACTGTTTCCCAATTCATCACAATAGTTACTAAAGTGTTCTTGTAAACGTTAAGTTCTCTTATAGATATTGAAAATATACTATGATTTATTGAATACAATCAATTTAAAACCATTTTTTTCAAGTATGCATCTATTGCTTCAACTTTTGTAAACTTGATTTCTGAAGAAGCCATGATGATGGTCTGAAAAAAGCATCAATGCCTGACACATGTACAATAAAGCCTGGACTTCATGTTGCTAATGGAAAAGAGATGACACTCTCTTTTCCAGAGGACCCAACCCTGCCCCATTACAGCCTTTCCAAACTCTTAGACGGTATCCTTGTAAAACTGAAACAGCACTTAATGCATTAAAGTGCATTTGATGGGTTCAACTCTTATAAAGCCTATTTCAGAGAACAAGAAAATTGCAAGTTTTGAAATGGTGTTATTTAAAAATAGTTTTCAAATTGCTTTTTGATTACTTCCTGTACTTACATCCTCCTCCTCTCTGTAATAGACTTCTACTTGAAAATAAGATATAACATTTGAAAGTGTCATTTTACAGATTTACTCCATATCCTCTTGATTTCTTTCATCCATACTTTTTTATGTCTTACTTAATGAAGAAAGGAAAACATATTTTATTTCTTTGGAAAACATAAGAATATTGTAAAACTCCAATTGGACTTAATCGGCACTTAATATATCTTTCAGAAGCAAAGTAACTCTTTTTGAGCTTAATCCTGGGAAAAGTTATCATGACACTTTTCACATAAAAAACGTAAAGATTTTCAGAGTTATTTACCTGAATATCTGGATGTCCTTCTTGGGATTAATACAATCAATAACAACTATAATGATAACAAATAAAAAGAATGAGCAATCAACTACTTACTGCCTTGCTATGTACTGTACAAAGTGATTTATGTAAGCTATTTATTTTAAACCTCACCAAAACCTTATAGGTAGATATCTATGTCCTAATGTTATAAGTAACAAAAACTAAATTAAAAAGTCAAACAACTTAATTCACTCTTAAATATGTACTATAGAGCACCTTTGTTTACTTATTCACCTCTACAGCAGCACACAAATCAATAAAAATATCTAAGAGAGATTACCACGTAACTGGGGAGACACACATACACACACATACACACAGACACTAGGGTAGCCAGATGTATCTTAAAACATACAAAATTCCTAGTTAAACTTAAATTTCAGATAACATAAATTTTGCTGTCTCAGATACTACATGTTTAAAGGATGTCACTACCTGTTATATTTTTAAAGTATATCCCATATATCACATATTGAAATGTATAATTAAATGTAAATTTCTGATAAATGGCAAATGATACTTTTACGATACATATGTTGTAGGCTCTATTTGATCACATTTATATTTAATTTCTAATTTAACTGAAATTTCACAAACATGTACACACATACACACACATCTATATATATTGGACCATGACAAATGCTATGGAGAAGAAATGTGCTTGATAATTAGAATACAAAATATCAGGGTGAGGGGAATGAAATTTTATATAGGATAGGTTAGATAGGGAGAGTTTACTGAGAAGATTTGAGCAAAGAGCTGAATGAAGTAAGTGAGAAAGCAAGTCAAGGTTATGTAGAAAAATCTTTCTCGGCAGAGGAGATAGCAAGTACAAAAGACTAAACCAGGACTACGTCAATTTACATGGAGCTCAAAGAGTGAAATGAAGAGCTGCATGAGATGAAGTTACAAGAATAATAAATGCTAAAGCAAGAATATAACTCAAGTGGATTTTTGCTAGAATTCTTAAGCACTATGATGGATAACAGATACACAGACAGATATATATCTACTAGTTTCTAATGAAAGTTTAATAACTTTCTAAGAGTGAGATTCAATCCATGTTCATATCCAGAAACACAGATGATAATACCTGTAGGTAGAAACCAAGGCACAAATAATTCATGTAAGTATCCCTATATTTCATTTAGTTTTAATATCATTTACATGTACACATACAGTTTAATGTTCTATAAAAATCATTAGAAAGATCAACAGATAAATCATATCCATGAATTATTTACTTCTAAAAACAATTAAAATATAGCACAGCACATGTATACACTAAGTGCCTCACCCTACCTTAAAGTACAAATGGGTTTATAATGTGAGACACTCTGTTTATTATTGTAATTTCCTTTCTCCTTTTCAGAAAATTTATAATTGAATGTAGCTAACATCTTCATGGAAAAATTAGACCTCTGATTAAAATATGTTGTGTACTAGTACTGTATATTGTATAAGAAGAAGTGCAATTTGCAATTATCTGGTGGGGTGGCATGAAAGGGATCTTCTGAAATCCAGAATACAAACCAAAACACCTAAGAATAACTGATTGAAAAATTATGGGAAAAATTATGTCCTTCATAGTTCACGAACACATTGAGAGAAAGAATCAAAACACGGGGAAGAAGATCCTACTCGAGCAGAAGAGGCATAGACAGTGATGGTTTACTCATAAAGGAAATACATTAATCCTTGTAATAAGCATGTTGAGCAGAACAGGAACTTCTAATGAAATGAAATAACTAGAGGGCTGGCTGAATACTGTAAGCTTTCAGTTATTTCCTGGAGAATTTAGCCGATTGAATCATTTGAAATTTGAAACCTCAGTTTTAATCATATTAATGCATTGATATATCAGTCATTCACTGTAATTTTTAACGTGGAGCTCTCTAAGCAAGAAAATTAGTCTACATGTTACAGACATAAGTAACTGCTAAACGATGTAAATTACAGAAAGCTTTCTAAAAGTACCCCACTCCATGAATAAGCAGATAGAATAAAGGTTATTCACCATATATGTTGAGCTGTTTAATGAAATCTTGAAGTGTTTTTAGTTTTAATATGATTGAACTTCTTCCAAGTATCAAACTAATAATTATTACTCTGTTGAAAACACCAACTCTCATCTTGAGGGTACATAGCATGGGAGATGGGAGAAGTAGTAGTTCACGGACAGCTGTAGATTATGGTTATTTCTTGTGGATGCCAAATATGAGTCTTTTGTATATAGGAGTGATTACAATTCTGATAAAACAATCTTATCCTGAAAAATTTAGATGATAGAAAAGGTAACACTAAGTAGATAATGAAGTTTATATCACTGATTTACTTAATATTTCAAATGTAATTATAAATAAAAGTATTTTAAAAGGAAATATTATTTGTTTCAATTATAAAGCCAGAACTGTAAAAAAATAACAAAAATATACCAATTTAAAATGGTTTTAGTTGCCTTAAATTCTGAAAAATATCAGATAGTAAATTTAATAACTTCAAAAAGAGATAGTAACATAATCCAGATGTATATACAAGTGAATATCTGCTAGATATATAAGTGGTTTGATTGGAAATAGCCCATAAGATCATAAAAGCACAGGAGGCAACTAAATGGATACATTTTCAAAATGCATGGTAATTTGGCCTATTTAGCACTGGGTTTCTCTTAGGTACTTTAAGTGTGTGCAGGTAGCTTTGGGACTCAAAACAATCTTTTCTAAAAAATTAATATTCTTTTGAAGAAAATTGTTCAATGTTATGGATGATGAGCAAGGGAAGAATAAACTTAGGACATTAATTACTTTTTTTGAATGTATTAACATGTTTAGTTATTAGCACAATTTTTCAAAAAGTCAGTGGGGAAATACAACTTTTCTCCAGTAATTTTTATATTTTCACATGGCTTCTAGATTATGGGTTCTGGCCACACAGAGTTCCATGGCCCATTACATATTCTTCCCACAAATACATGTTGACTGCTTGCTGTGAAGATTGAAAAGTAAGACAGAAAGAGAGAATCTAGAATTTTTGAAAGTATACAATAGAATAAATGTCTATGTTTAAACAGATACTGATATCAAACAAGCTATTTGCTCCAAAGCCATGGAAACCCGTTAGTATGCCTAGCATGTAGATGCTACTTTTTGAATGAAGGAGAGGGAGAAAGACAAATTTATGGGGGAAAAAAACCATATATTTTAAATTTAAACAAATGCCTCAGATCCTCTCATTGACAAGTTACACTTATCAAGTATCCTATATGAACTGAGAGTTCTAGGACTTTGAGCACAATGAAGAGAGAGAAACCACACAGTAGGCTTATCAGAGGAAATTTAATATAAAGAAATATTAACTATGATTTAGTAAGTAATCGTCATTTAGAGGGAAACTCCAGAGTAATATATTTATTTGTAAATAATGTTTTCAGAGAATCAATCTTTGGCAGTTATTATTTTTTGAGAAGTATTGCTTGTTAAAAGAAACAAGGTATTATCATGGAAAATTATTTCAAAAGGAGTCAAAATAAGTAGATTAATGTTTCTCTTTTGTTAGTATTTCTTTGAAAGCTTCTGCAAATCTAAATGGCTGATTCTCTTCCACATTTAAAATACCTTTTCTTTGTTTTCTCAGGAATAGGATGAAAATCTAATGAAACAATGTGGGGAAAAACACTTGGAAAGAATAAAATGTTAACAAAAGTGAGATTTCATTAATGTCATTGACCAAATTGGTCACTTACATACTACCCCCAAATAAGTAAATGTCCCAAATCCCTCTGCCTGTGAAGTGACAATGAGAAGATATATACCAAAAGTAACCATTTCATAAGAACTCTTGCTTTAGTATGTGGTAAGCATTCTCTAACTAACATTATACGAGAGTTTCATAGAAGATGCAAGGATGCAACTCCAACAAGAGGACAAAGGACAATTCAGGTGGCTCACACCTGTAATCCCAGCTCTTTGGGAGACCAAGGCAGGCAGATCACAAGGTCAGGAAATCGAGACCATCCTGGCTAATATGGTGAAACCCTGTCTCTACTAAAAATACAAAAAATTAACCAGGTGAGGTGACAGGTGCCTGTAGTCCCAGCTACTTGAGAGGCTGAGGCAGGAGAATCACTTGAACCTGGGAGGTGGAGCTTGCAGCAAGCTGAGATCACACCACTGCACTCCAGCCTAGGTGACAGAGTTAGACTCTGTCTCAAAAAAAAAAAAAAACAAAAAAAACACAAACACACACACACACACACACACACACAAAACAAAGACAATTCAGGAAGAAAGGAGATCCATGTGGGAGCTGTGCTCAATTTACATGTATCTGGCTCTGGTCTGCTAAAGCTTGTAAGATTTGAAGAAAAAAGAAAGAAACACAAAAATTGGCTCAGCAGTCAAAGACAGGTTTATTTTGGAGAATAAACTTGAGAGGGGCTCTGGCCAATTTTGGTCAGGAGCATTCTTTCTTACAGACTAAGGATATTTAAGTGTTTAGGGAGGGAGAGCTTATCGCAGGCTTGGAATGTTTCTGGGTGGAGGAGAGTTTTATTGGGGGATTGGAGTGTCCCTGGTTGGAGGGGAGGTTATCTAGGGGTTGGCATGTCCCTAGTTGGAGGGGGGTTTATCTCAGGGTTGGAATCTCTCTGGTCAGAGGTGTCATTTGTGGTTTATGGTCATGCTGACATTAGCCTTTATGCTGTTGTTTTCTGGGCTGGATTTAGGCGGTTTTTAATCAAGGGGAAATTAAAATGGTTGTGTAATCAAGGGGAACTTAAAATGGAGGTGTTTATCCAAGATGGCAATGCTCCTGCTCTGTCAAAGCTGCACATCTGAACTTTAACAAACAAGTCTGCAAATGTTTTATTTTGCTTTGTTAAATAAAAAAGAAAAAAGCAACTTTGATTTCAGTGTGAATTAGCCATTCATATAACACTGTGGGATTAATATGATATTTAGCTCTGGCAATGACCAATGATCGTTTTTCCAGTTGCTACAGAACCTGTTACAAGCACTAAGTGGGTCATCCAAGTCACACATGTAATCAGGGCAGAAAGTAGGAGAATCAGTCATTTTATTACATCCTGTCATGCTCTTCCTGCGGCCAGATCTCAGGTTGTATTAAAATTTAATTTTATCAATTGCTGTTGAGTGTATCATCCAATAGAAAAACTTACTTTTAGCTTTTTGATATTTGCAATACTTAAATTTGTATGTTAATCTCAGTCTGCACATTTGCATATTTGAACTCAAATTTTTTCCATACTATCACAGTTATGTCAGCTTTTGTTGTAGTACAGTTGTTTGTTTTTTGGTTTTTGGTTTTTGTTTTTTGGTAGAGGTCTCAAACTTCTGGCCTCAAGTGATCTTTCTCCATTGGCTTCCCAAAGTACTGGGATTACAGGCATGAGGTTGGCCTAGTTTAGTTTTGATTCATTTTAACCAAGTTTCCTAATTATTACAGAAAAAAAAAAAAACAATAAGCTTAATAGGTAAGTTATAAAAATTATTAACAAGTTATTTGATTGTTTTAAATTTCAAATAGCCTTTCTTCGAAGTGGCAATTGTTAGTTTAACTTCATATGCCAATGCCATACTTTAAAAAATATTTTGTCACTTTAATCTACAATTCTGTGTTGATATGCATATGTATAAGTAAATATGTGTATAGATAGAGAGTAACAAAGGGAGAAACACAAAGAGAGATCTAATGTTTTTCATTTAAAATATTCTGGAATATTGTATCAATTCTATAGATGCTGCAAATATGCAGCATTTTCATCTATTCATTGGCTGTCTTAGTTTTTTATAATAAGTACAAATTTAATTTAAAAATTTCTTCAATAAATATCTTGAGGTCATATGATAAGACTTTTCCTAGAATAACCATTGATTAATATGGTCTCCATTGGTTCTCTGTGTTTCCTTGACTCCCTTTTCAGAGAATAACAAGAGTAAACCTCTTTTAATACATCATTTATCTGTTTCACCATGTTGATGTATCAGTAATGCAAAAGCAATAATGATTTAAACTCCTGATGCCTTAGTATGAATCTAAGTGGCATTACATACAGGAAAAGTAATCATACTCTTCACTGACACACATTTACAAAATAAGCCAGTGCCACTTAGTAATAATCATTACTAATAATAAATAAATTTTATCAAATCTTGACTTGGATATCCTTTTGAAAATGTATGTGAGAAAATGGAAAAAGGCACTAAAACACTTCTACTCCAAACTAAAGTATAATAATTGTCTTGGCTGGGCATGGTGGCTCACATCTGTAATCCCAGTACTTTGAGAGGCCAAGGCAGGCGGATCACCTGAGGTCGGCAGTTTGAGACCAGCCTGACTAACATTGGAGAAACCCCATCTCCACTGAAAATACAAAATTAGCCAGGCATGGTGGCACATGCCTGTAATCCAAGCTACTCGGGAAGTTGAGGCGGGAGAATCACTTGAACCTGGGAGGTGGAGGTTGTGGTGAGCCAAGATCGTGCCATTGCACTCCAGCCTGGGCAACAAGAATGAAACTCCATCTCAAAATAAATAAGTAGATAAAATAAAGTAAAATAAAATAACCGTCTTGAGGAAAAATATTTTTGAAATTGTTTTATTTGTGAGCTGAAATTGTTTTATGGAACACTATTTTTACATATTATCGTTATTCACGCAAACATAACAAATTATGTTATTATTATTTGATTATTTTTTCATAGGAAATCAGTAGCTTTTAATGAAAAATAAACAAGATTTTTGTCAGTTATAAAATCTGAGCTTTTGAGTAAATTTTAGAATTTTAGAACATTTTTCTTTACTACCATGAAAGTGATAGATTTCCAATATTTGAAATATTTTTGATGAAACTGGTGGTAATATCAGTAAGTATATTTTTATATTTTGTATAATAAAATGTGTTATTATTTGGAAAATCTGCATAATTTGGGGAACCAATATTTTTCAATTGACCAGTTCATGGTATTACAAAATCATGCATGGGTAAGAGGTCAGTTCAATAGGGAAGATAAACAATGGTTTTTTAAAGGAATACATTATGAAAAATAGATTATATTGCAGCAAATTTTACATTACACCTAAAATGTTAGTGTAGTATCATAAAAGAATGTCCATGATTATCTGATATAAAGGGCATTAAAATACTCTTTCCAATTATGTATTTGAGTTAGGCTGACTTTTCATTATTTTAATTGGAAAAATATATTGTAACAGCATGGTACTAGCATAAAAGTAGACACAGAAATCAATGGAATAGGATAAAGAACCCCAAATAAAGCCACATACTTGCAACCAACAAATCTGCAACAAAGTCAGCAAAACATACCTATTCAATAAATGGTGATGAGAAAATTGGATAGCCATAGACAGAAAAAAGAAACTGGACCCTTATCTCTCATCATATTTTTAAAAATCAACTCAAGAACTCAAGATGGGTTAAAGACTTAAATGCATCCTGAAATAACAAAAATTCCAGAAGAAAATCCAGGAGAAACTCTCTTGGACATTGACCTAGGCAAATAAATTATTATGACATCCTCAAAAGCAACACATATACTCACAAATAGAGGAATGGGGCTTAATGAAACTGGATAGCTTCTGCACAACAAAAGAAATAATCCAAACAGTGGAAGAGTGGTTGGGAGTGAAGAATGAAAAATCTTAACTATTGGATAGTACATACCCTATTAGGGTGTGATGGTACACTAAAACCCAGCCTTCACCATTGTGCAATATATTCACATAACCAAACTGCATGTGACCTCCTAAACATATTAAAATATCAGTAGTCTGTACCAGATATATCTATATAACAGAAAATTATTATAATATTTTTTAGGTATGTAATTTCTATTATTGTGATTGATAAAGATTTATAAACCTATAGACTTTATTTTTAAGATATAATAAAAGAGCCAGATGTGGTGGCTCACATCTGTAATTCCAGAATTTTGGGAGGCCGAGGCAGGTAGATCACTTGAGGTCAGGAGTTTGAGAGCAGCCTGACCAACATGGTGAAATCCTCTTTCTTCCAAAAATCCCCCTAAAAATACAAAAAAAAAAAAAAAAAGAAAGAAAAATTATGCGGGCCTGGTGGCACGTGCCTGTAGTCCCAGGTATCAGGAGGCTGAGAAAGGAAAATCACTTCAAGTAGGGAGGCAGAGGTTGCAGTGAGCCAAGATTGCGCCAGTGCACTCCAGCTGTGGCAACAGAGCAGGACTCCATCTCAGTAAATAAGTAAATAAATAAATAGAAAAAAGCAAGCAAAAGAATAGGAACAATATTGCAAATAAATATTTTGTTAAAGGACTGGGATCTAAAATATGTAAGAACCCTTAGAGCTCAATAAGAAGATAAATAGCCCAATTAAAAAATGTGCAAGAGATTAAAACAGAAACTCAATAAAAAAAAGTAAAAAAACAAAAAGAAAAGGAAAAGACTGTCAATAAGTACACAAAAAGGTGCTCATTATCAGTCGTTATCAGAGAAATGGAAATTAAAATCAAAATGAGATATCACTGAAAACTTGCTAAAATTATTAAAAATGAAACTATTAAACATATAAACAATTGGTGAGGAAATAATGCAACTGGAATTCTCATATACTGCTAGTGTTAATGCAAATGGTACAAACGTGCAAAAATTGGCAGAATTTTTACCACTTCAACATACATCTACCATACCAGTTATTCCTCTTTTAGATATCTGTCACAAAGAAAAGGAACATATTTTACAAAATGACTCATATACAATTTCTGCCAGAAGATTTATTCACAACAGCCTCAAACTGGAAACAAACAAATGATCATTAATAGGTAAATACATACGGAGTATGTGATATACTCCACCAAAATGTTACTATTTTGAATAAAGGGAATAAAACTACTGATAGAACATGGATGAGTCTAAAATTGTTATGCTGACTGAAATAATACAAAAATTGTGTAAAGTCGGAATCCAATTATATAAACTTCTAGAAAATGCAAATTAATCTATTCTGATAAAAACAAAATTAGTGTTTGCTTGGGGTCAGGAGAAGAAGAAATAGTGAACTGCAAGGAATCATGAGGAAATTTTTGAGGGTAATGAAATTGTTCTTATCTTGCTTGCAGCAAGGCATCCAGGGGTATACGCATCCCTCAAAGCTCACCAAATCGTATACTTCACAGGGCTGTAATTTATTTTACATAAATTATACGTCAACAAACTGATAAAACTGAACAAGAAAACATAAAATAGAAATATAATTGATATCCTTAATTGCACTAATAATATTATCATTTTTAAATTCTGTTAGTTTTGGTAAAATGTGATTTTCAAGGAATTTTCCCATTTCATTTAAATTAGAGAACTCATTTAAACAATGTGGTGATTATCTTTTAGTATATGTATAATTATTGTTTTATATTACTAATATTATTGTTTGAATATCTGTATTATTTGTAGTAAAGTCAAAATTTTTATCACTACAAGTGAAAATTTTTGTTTTATGTCTTTCTTCTTGATCAATTTTGCAAGAATTTTAGTAAATTTATTAATATTTCCAAATATCTCTTACCTTTAGTGCTTTTTAATCTATTATACACATGTTTTGATTTTGTTAATTTCTGTTATTTTACAAATTGTTATTTCTTTCAATTTTTGGTTTTCTACACTTTACTGATGCTTAGATAATTGGTTTTTAGTCATTCTTCTTAGCTAGTATGCATTTAAAGCCAAATATTACCCTAACAACTGTTTTAGTTGTTTCACATTATTCTATGTCACATCTTCATTATCTTTAAGTACAAAATATTTTCTCATTTTTGTTGATATTTCTTCTTTAAACTATATTTAGAAGGACACTATTTTATATTTCAGTGGTTTGTATATTTAATTTAACTCTTTGTTGTTAAATTTTTTGTCATTGTTATTTATTTTTAATTTTTAAACTATGTAATTTGGTGTATAACATAGTCAATTTTGGTAAATATTTTAAGTGCATATGAAAATAATATATATCTCCCACTTGTAGGTACACTTTTCTATATATGTGTATTCTTCCAAATACATTATTTTTATTTATCTTATCTTCTATATTCTTACTGATTTTTTCTTCTGTATTCCATAAATTTTGAAAAAGTGCTAAAACCTCCTATTATATTTGTGAAATTATCTTTTTATCTCTTCAATTCTCTCATTTGCTTTAAATATTTTAAATAAGTGCTAATCTTTAATATATAGTTTTATTATTTTAAAACAATTCTCTACTACCATAATTATTGGGGTCACTTATAGGTCTGTTTCTAATGTTTGCCTTTATTGATTATTTGGCTAATTGATATTTTGATTCTATAATCTTGCTAGCTCAAAAAAAGTAGGAATCAAACAAGATGTAAAATAAAGAATGGGTTAGAAATATTTTTAAATGCAGTGACTCAAAAGAAAATTTAACATATGTGCATGATTAGAGAAGCTCCCAAATAAAACATAAACACTTGAAGTAACCAATATTAAATATGTATTTTGAGAGAACTTCTTTGCAAGTAAAAGACTAATCGATAGACTTACTATGAAGCCATGCTGTCTGACAGGAAAAATTGTATGGAATTTCAATACAAAACAAACACTGTAACATAACATTATAGTTTTAGAACTTCAAATATAAATATTAAATGTAAATCAATTAACCTCTAAAATGAAAATATTTGAAGATTTGTTGCATCCTTACATTGAGCAAATCTATGGATATAATTTTTCAAACAGCGTGTTCTCACTTGTGTTTTTGTGTCGCATTGTGTTAATTCTTACATTATTTCAAACATTTTCATTATTATTAGATCTTTTATAGTGACTGATGATCAGTGATTTTGATATTACTCTTGTAATTGTTTAAGGGTGCCAGGAGCCAAGCTTATGTAAGACATCAAATTTAATTGATAAAATTGTGTGTGTTCTGAGTGCTCCACAGACTATCTGTTCTCCCATCTCTCTCCCTCTTCTTGGGCATCCCTCTTCCTTGAAACACAGCAGTACCTAAATTACGCCAATTAATAACTCTAGAATGGCCTCTGTGTTCAAGTGAAAGGAAGAGTCACACATCTCTCACTTTAAATCAAAAGCTAGAAATGATTAGGCTTGGTAAGGAAGGCATGTCAAAATAGTCAAAATAGGCTGAAAACTAGGCTTCTTGCACAAAACAATTAGTCAACTTGTAAATGCAAAAACAAAGTTCTTAAAATAAATTAAAAGTGGTATTCAGGTGAATGCATATATAATAAAAAAGCAAACAGTCTTCTTGTTGATAAGGAAAAAGTTTTGGTGGTCTGGATAGATCAAAAAATCACAACATTCCTTTAAGCTAAAGCTTAATTCAGAGCAAGACTCTTAAGTCTTTTCAATTCCAGAAAGGCTAAAAGAGATGAGAAAGCTGCAGAAGAAAAGTTTAAAACTAGCACAAGTTGGCTAATAAAGTTTAAGGAGATAAGCCACCTCCATAACATAAAAGTACAAGGTGGAACAGCAGGTGCAAATATAGAAGCTTCAGTAAGTTATTTAGAAAAATCTAGCCAATATAATTGACAAAGGTGAATACACCAAACAATAAATTTTCAATGTAGAAATAACAACGTTATGTTGGAAGAAGGTGCTATCCAAGACTTTTATAGCTAGAAGACAAGTCAAGGCTGGCTTCAAAGCTTCAAAGGACAGGGTCACTCTTTGTCAGGGGCTAATGCAGCTGGAGACTTTCAGTTGAAGCCAGTGATTATTTCCCATTCTAAATATCCTAGGAGCCTTAAAAATTAAGTTAAATCTACTCTGCCTGTGCTATATAAATGGAACAACAAAGCCTGGATGACACCACCTCTGTCTACAGCATGATTTACTGAATATCTTAAGCCCACTGTTAAATCTTAACTGTTCAGAAGAAAGAAAAAAGATTCCTTTCAAAATATTACTGCTGATTGAAAATGCACCTGGTCACCCAAGAGTTCCGGTTGAGATATATAACGATATTAATGTTGTTTTCATTCCTGCTAATATGACATCCATTCTGTACCCCATGAATCAAGAAGTAATTTTAATTTCTGAGTCTTACTATTTAAGAAATACATTTCTTGAGGCTACCGCTGCCAAAGACAGTGATTCCCCTGATGGATCTGAACACAGTAAATTGAAAATTTCTGGAAGATTCACCATTCTAGATGCCATTAAGAACATTCATGATCCATGGGAGGGGGTCAAAATATCAGCATTAATAGGAGGGTGGTTGATTTCAACCCTTATAGATAACTTTGAGGGATTCAAGACTCCAGTGGAGGAAGATGTGGTAGAAATAGAGAACTAGAAGCAGAAGTGGAATTTGAAAATGTGACTGAATTGCTGCAATCTAATGATAAAACTTGAACAGATGACAAGTTGCCTCTTACGGATGAGCTAAGGAATTTATTTCTTGAGATGAAATATACTCCTGGTGAGGATCCTGGGAATGTTGAAATGATCACAAAGGATTTTAAATATTTCATAAATGTATATGATGAAGCTGCAGCAGGTTTTTAGAGGATTGACTGAAATTTTCAAAGAAATTCTGAATGTAAAATGCTGTCAAATAGCATGCTATGGAAAGATCTTTAATGAAAAAAAAAAAAAAAAAACAGTTGGTCAATGCAAAAAAGCATCATTGTTGTCTTAACCACCCAACCTTCAGCAACCAGTACCCTGATCAGTCAGTAACCAACAGCATTGAGGCAAGACTCTCCGCTAGTAAAATGATTACCACTTGCTGAAGGGTAATCAATGCTCAAAGGATTGTTAGCATTTTTTTTATAAAAAAGTATTTTTTTACCAAATATATGTACAATGTCTTTATAGACCTAATGTTATTTACCACTTAACAGACTACCATATAGGGTAAACACAACTTATATGCACTGGGAAACCAAAGATTTGTGTGGCTTGCTTTATTGCAATGTTTACTTTATTGCTGTAGTGTGGAACAGAAGCCACAATATTTCTGAAGTATGCTTGTATTTCTTCAATCATTTCCTTAATGATTATTATTACTACATCGTTTAAAAGAAAAAATTAAAGCAAAAGCAAGTGAATTCTTCTTCACATAGATCTTAAAACAAAGAATCAGAGATTTCAAGCCAGAAGGGTGGGTCCAGAAATGATCTTCTTAAATTATTTCTGTATGCTCTTAATTCTGTGGGGTAGAATGTAGGAGCTGGCAGAGATGCCTTACTTGTCTGCCATGAAAAAAGTTTATCCTAATTATTGTTTTCTCAGTTCTTGGTTTGCTGTGTTGTTTCCTATTTCAGTAGGATCTCAGGTATCTGTTCTTTACATATTTTTTCCTAACAACTTTAATTTCTATAATTTTTTTTCCCAGGGTTCCAAAACTCTCATTTTAGATCTCTATACAAAAATAATTAAAAAGAACCACAAAAATCTTCTCATTTGTTCATTCGTTCAAACAATATTTATTCAACATGTACTCTGTGTGAGACTCCTAGTTATTTCAGGGGACCAGATAGACCAAAAGCTCAACTCTCATAAAGCTTTTATTGTGGAAGTGGAATACATAAACATTAGGAAAATAAGTAAAGCAGATAGTGTGATAAAAGTTTATAACTGCTATACAGAAGAAATATAACTATGGAAAGAGGATTGAGATTACAAGGTGGTGAGTTGGAGTTTTGAAATAAGTGAGGTGAATCTAGACCTTATTTTGAAAGTAATACTTGAACAAAGATTAAAAGAATGTATAGAAATAGATGGTGTAGATACATTGGCAAAGTTTGTTCCAGGCAGAGAAAACAGCAGTAAAATGTTTCTTAGGTAGAAGTATACCTGTTTAGGTTAAAAAATGTGCAGCAGTCAATATAAATAAAACAAAAGAAGTGAGAGGGAGGATAGTAATCATACATTTATTAAGAAACAGTGTCCATTAGGCCTTCCAGGTGCTTGTAAGAATTTTGACTTCCATGCTGGATCCTCCAAGGGTCCATCACTGGTTTGAGTCACATGATATGAATGATAGGTTAATAATTTTAGCTACTATGTTGAACATAGATTCTAGGAGGCAAACATGGAAATAGGAAGGCCCTTTAGAGGGCTTTTACAAGATACTGCATGATGAAGGAGACTGGCTTGGTCAGGGAGTTACCATTGTAATTATTATTTTTCAGCCAATGTTTTCTATAAAATAGAAGCTATAAATCTCATAAATCATTTTAAACTTCCTGATCAGCTACTTTTGGCATAAATGAATGAAGCGTTCTATTACAAGACTGTATTTCCCCTTGATAAAATGTCTTGATTATTTTTATCCAAAGATCATTAATATTTTTTCAACTTTAAAGTTTTTACTTGTAGAATTTGTCCTACCACATTTCTTTAGATTCTACATTGTCTTGCATAATAATTTTTCTCTATTTGTTAAGATCTTAAGGCAAAACTCACGACATTTTGTCAACTTTTCTGGAAAAGATACTATACAATTGTATCATTTTAATACTATTACTGATATGTACTAACACATTAATAGTGTCAATATGAAAGTAAGCTCAAATACTGTATTTAGTCACAGAAACCCACCATCAAAAATAAGGATAAGACATCATTTCAATAGTAGCACAGTTTTGCTACAAGTGGTTGATGATTAAAGAAATCATGTAAAAAACTGACAACAAAATATTCATGTATATATAAATGTATATATGTATTAATGTACAAATAGTGTGTGTGTGTGCGTGTGTGTGTGTCTGTAGCTTCAGAGTTATTGTCTGGAAGGCCCTTTAGATGGCTTTGACAATTATACTAAATACATTTTACATTAAAAGTTAACACATCTTCTGTATTTCAGTTTTAAGACTGTTACTAATAAATGAATATGCCCATTGCTGTTATACATTAGTGAATTATTGTTTAAAAATGCTTAAATCTTTTTAATAAATCAGGGACAAGTGATGAAATTTATGTGCTTATAACTCACGATACTTTGAACTCTCCATTTTTGAATCTCTGTTTCTGTGGAGTGATAGTTCTAGTGATATGCTTTATTGTTATTAATATAATAGTTGGTAAGCAATCTAAATGGGATGAATAACTGCAGGATCAGAGAAGATTGTACAGCTGCACCTACAATGTCAACTTTTGGGAATAGCTTAATTTTTAACAATTGTACATAATAATTCTTGTATGTGAATAGTTTTAAAAAATATTTAAGGTATTTAATATAATTTTAATTTTATCCTGATAAGTTTTTAAAAATCACCTGAAGTTCATACTTTACTCAGATTTCCTTAGTTTTTACTTTACAGCCTTTTCCTGCTCCAGTATTGAATCCAAGATAGCACATTACATGTAGTTGTCAGCATCTCCTTAGGCTCCTCTTGGTTCTGACAATTTCTTAGACTTATTGTTTCGGACAGCCATGGCAGTTTGAGAAGCACTGGTCTAGCATTTTTATGGAATGTACATACCACAATCGAAACTTGTCTGTTGTTTTTCCAGAATTATACCATGATTATGAGTTTGTAGGAGAAAAATTGCAGAAGTAAAACGTCATTCCCATCACATCCTATCGAGAGCACATACTATCAACATGACTAATCACTGATGATGTTGAATTCAATTGTCTGACTGAAGTAATGTTTCTCAGGTTTCTCCAATGCCACATCACTTTTCTTTTCCTCCATTTGACACTCTTTTCTTTGGAAGGAAGTCACTATGCTCTGGCCGTACTTAATGGAGAGAGGCTTATGCCTTACATCCTTGAATACAAATATCTAAATAAATTATTTGAAATTTTCTTCAGAGGAGATGTCTGTTTTCTCACCCATTTGTTTATTGACTCAATAATTGATTCATCTAAGTATGGACTCTTGCTGCTGAGGTTTTTCATTAAGTATGACTGAGTTTCTGTGAATATGGATATTTTCTGATAGAATTTAATCATAAAGTAGAAAAATAAATATAGGTTAATAAATTCTATACTTGGTTACCCAGAGCAGTATGTAGAGTAATATGTAGTAGTTTGCTATCACAAGTGACTCATAAATTAAAATTTCTACGATCTACTTGGTCTCTATGGTCCCTGGGTCATAGAATCAGAGATGCCTTAATTGATTTGCTGACCACTATTCAATAGCTCGTCCTTGGCCTGGTCCTATTAGATTTCAAATTTAGGATTTTATTCCTTTACCTCAAGGTTTAAATTCTCTATGACTCAGGGAAATATCATTGCTCCTTTTTTTTTTTTTTTTTTTTTTTAATTTTGTCTTTTATTCCTTACTCTGAATGATTTCTAGAGTCTTTCTTGATAATATATTGATAAATGGGTAGAAGTCTATTTTTCCTTTAATCATCTTTTAATATGAATTCTGAACACTTATGTCTGGATGGATTTTATTGCTGTTTCAAAAGAATCTCTTCTACCACTTTGAAAGTTTTTGATTCGATGTTGGCCACTTTTATTCCTTTAATTTTCTAACAGTAATTATGAGGTTTACATTTTATCTCTCTGATCCCCTTCAGCAGCTGCTTCAAGATTGACCTTCTTTGACATCTTTATGCTTATGAGACCTTTGAAGTCCTTTTCTTTCTAATTTTTTCTGAATGGCATTGAACTTACATGTTAAAAGTGAATTGCTTATTGTCATAGTCACCTTGATTTCTCCTTTGAACTTTCAAAGCTCTATTTTTTCAATCTTTTGACTAATAACATATTTTAAATGATTTTTTTCTATCCCAATTACCACTTAACTAATACAAGCACATTAAATGTTGATTATTCGCTTGAAACAGAAGATGACTTTTTCTATTGCAATATTGTCTTCAACAAGAATACAAATCAGCATCGGTCATACTGAATTTGTTGCTTTCGCAATCTACATATAATAGTGTACTGTATGATATTATACACATCTAAAAAATAAAAAGAAAACATTGTAATTAGAATATACATCATAATTAAAGTATGCATTGTATAAATTTTGTTATTTATGCATATGTTAATTATAAAAACTTCATTTTATATATGCACTAAAACATACACAATATTTTATAATACATTTTACTTTGAGAGTTGTGTGTTTTTCCACTTTGATTCCAGAAAAACTCTCATTGTCTGCAAATAATTACACTTACTAGTTATGCTGAATTGCTTTTTCTCTGTGCTATACTAATGGTTGCATTTTACATTACATGTCTTGTTTCCAAATATGCAGAATAGTTAGAAAAATAACTATTTTTAAAGTAAAATTAACTGGCTCACATAATTGTGAATGTTTTCAATATGTAATACTAATATTAGCATGAATTATGGGTTGTTTAGCAATATGTTGTCAATATTGGAAGTTACATTTATACTATTTTTTATTCCTAACTATATTATCTTTTACAAATTTGTTAAATACATTTTAACATTTTTCTTATTGTCATTCTATACATGCTGTTCAAGCAACTAAAGCAATAAAGAATTCTATTACATATCTCTCTCCCCTAGCTCAAAAAATGATCAAAGAAGCCAAAATCCATGGAGAATTACTATTTTTTCAAAAAGTGGCGTTAAGCATATTAGGGAATGCTGTATCATTTTAATGATATGGAAACTTCAAACGTGTCTTTAAAGACAACAGATGTAATTTCATTTGTGCTTATTTGTCATGTTTGAAGGAAGTGAGCTGGTAGCTGAATGTGTACTTTCAACATGCCTGAGGAACTCCCCCATCAATGCTAATGATCTGTCAATGGTCATGAGAGTGCTGGAGAGAGAAAAAAAAAAAAAAAAAAAAAAAGGAAAAGAAAAAAAAAAACAGCAGCTCTGTGGTAGAATTGTTTTATATCTGAATCGTATAAACATTAAGACATAAAACATGGATTTATATATGAAAAAAACTCTATCAGAAAAAAAAATTGCATTACGTTTTTTTCCAGGGGTGTCATTGAAGTAAAGTATATTTTTAAATGTATTATATTTCTTTAATGATTACTCATTTAGCTAAATATCCATCTTCTTACGATTTCATTACTAAAGCCTTACTAATATATAAGAATCTCCACAGTGCAATAAAAAATAAACATACATAAATAAAAAAGTAGAAAAACCTTTAAAAGTGTTTACCATATTCCATGCATTGATTGTTGTATAACATAACAAAAACTATATTATTGAAATAAAATAACAAGCTTAGAAGCGTGAATTATTAAACCAGCCTCAGACAAGTTAACGTAGGTCATGAAATTAGTGGTACAATAGAAATTTGAATCAATATATAACATCAAGGCAAATGTTATCATAGTGATGACAATAACAGTTATTGTTATTATTCACATTTATTAACTTTTCTATATGCTAGATACACCACTTGTTTCACATGTGTTCCTTTACTTACTAACTTCAAAAAATCTTAGATTTAAGGCCATTATTTCCATTTTATAGGTGAAATAATTGGGCCTGAACAATTTAGCTAAATTATTAGATAATAAAATTTGAGTTGGGATTTAAATCAAGATTTGCCTGAGTCCAAACCATGTGCTATTAACTTTCATGACCAATAACTCAAATCTATTATATTTTTGAATGAGAAAAATTCCATATGGGAAGATAGTTTGTTCTGTGCAGTTAAGAGGAGTGCTTGCTGTTTTCAGGCAAACAGTCCTCTTAACTTACACTATTAGGTGATAATATAGCTAAATTACTTTCAAGGTACTGCAACATTAAAATCAAAATGTAGCAAATGTACAGTGACCTGACATAAGGGAACTAACTCCCTGTGTGAGCTGGATTCTCAAAGTAATCACGTATTATGAAACTGCAAGATGCTCTGTATAACTTAGGCACCTACCTAGAAAAGTTAGCTGATATTATCCTGCTTAATTTCAACAGTATAGATGCATGAGTTGGTCAGCCTCATGCATCAAACAGCACATTTTCAGCAGTAACAAATGTGTACAATTTTGATTGAAATATTTGGATAAGTGTAGGTTCAAATGATTTATGTGGAATGTTATATATTGCTATCATCACGTAATGTCTTTCAGATTTCTGTTTTTGTTTTGTTTTGTTGTTTGGGAAGTAACTTGGTTGTTGTGGAAATTTAAGATCATGTTAAAGATAAATATAACCTGGGTGAAATAAAGAAAACTTTTTGCTAGAGTTTTCATAATTGAATAGCTCATAAGTTAGAAAAGTAGTATCTATCACATATACATCTGAACCCAACCATCCAATCACACCTATATTTTCATGACCACCTTTGTAAAAGATCTTCAAGGATCCAAGGACATAGTGCACTTCCTCTGGGTATATAATTATTTATATCTCAAGTGTCTACATTTGCATTTTTAGGAAGCATTTTATGGGTGTAAAGAATTGAAAGAATTGAGAACTAAAGTAACAGTTTCTTAATTAGCAGAGTTGGAGAAAAGGGATTCAGATATTTTGAGTCATTTCTTCAAGAATATACAATTTAATTAGTATAATTATGGCATTTCCAAGGTAATGTAGAAAGAAATTTTAGGTCAAGGAATAAGACTTTGTGAACCATATTATTTATAAAGGAGAGAACAAGGGTTTAGTCACAGTAAATTGAAATAAGAAGTCAGATTTTAGTAGACAAGGGATAGAACTCAGCAAAAAATAGCATACCAAGTGCTACCAGGTACACTACATGCAAGAGCTCCTTGTATAACCCCCAACCCTCTTAAAATCTGTATAACCCTGTATAACCCAACCCCCTTAAAACCCTGTATAACCCTGTATAACCCAACCCACTTAAAACCCAGGCTACTGATGCAGAGACCCAGCTACAAGAGCAGAGTAAGTGGGATAAATTATATATGTTGAAGTATACTCAAGATACAAAACACTTCGATGTGAAAACATGCCACCTGGACATTATAGAAGATTGTTGATTAACTATAACTTACATCTGATGGACTCAGCTGCTTCTTGTTATGCTTCACAGCTTACCCTTGCATCAACTCCTTTCTGACTGAAATGAGCTAAACTCAACAGAATAAGATACTCACTCCAAAATTGTGGCTAATTCTAAAGTTTGGACAACCCATTAGAGATGCTAGTGCCATGCTCAGAGGCTGGTCATGCAAATGAAGTCATAAATAGTGCCGTTCAGCCCGGTGCTTGACATTATATAACTCTCAAATTCTCAGATCCTAATTTTGTTATTTGTGGAAATTAGTAATAGTACACAACCTTCAGATTTGTTCAAATTTGTTGTCACAACTGAATTAATTTTTGCAGGTAAAACACTAAGATGCAACTGGTGTTTATCATTATTCTTACTATTATGAACAAGGAGGCCTGTGGGCATCCATAAATCATCCAAAATTTTGGTCATGGAAGATCTGCTCCTTTTTGCCTCGTCTAAGGAAAATACTCGTTTTAGAAGGATTGTTAAACGCACCATGTTTGAAGTAGCATTAGTACTTACTATTATAGATGAGTTTAAGTAACTTGGCTTTAGTTACACAGCTAGTAAAATGGAAGAGATATTTAAAAGTTAGACTACCAGGGAAAGGCTGAGTTCAGAATAAAGAAATCATTGAAATCAATGAAAACTAGCAAGGAGTAGAGGCACTTTTGTTGGTCAGTGGGGTGTGTAAGAATGTTCCCATCTTATACTCACATTGAACCAAAGGCATTTATAATTTATTACAATGCCTTTTAAACAAATACTTTTTTTTTATTTCGACAGGTTTTAAGGAAGCAGGTGGTGTCTGGTCACATGAATAAGTTCTTTACTGATGATTTCCGAGATTTTGGTGCACCTATTGCCTGAGCAGTGTATACTGTACCTAGTGTGTGTAGTCTTTTATCCTTCATCCCCTGCCACCCTTTCCCCTGGGTCCCCAAAAATCCATGTATCTTTCTTATGCCTTTGTGTCCTCATAGCTTAGCTCCCATATATGAGTGAGAAAAATGGATGTTTAGTTTTCCATTACTGAGTTACTTCATCTAGAATAATAGTTTCCAATTCCATTCAGGTTGCTGTGAATGCCATTATTTCATTCATTTTTATGGCTGAGTAGCATTCCATTATATATAATATACATATCACACTTTATCCACTCGTTGGTTGATGGGCATTTGGATTGTTTCTATATTTTTTGCCATTGCAAATCATGCTGCTATAAACAGGCATGTGCAAGTATCTGTTTTGTATAATGACTTCTGTTTTTCTGGGTAGATACACAGTAGTGAGATTGCTGGATGAAATGGTAGATCTACTTTAGTTCTTTAAGGAATCTCCACATTGTTGTCCCTAGTGGTTGTACTAGTTTACATTCCCACCAACAGTATAAAAGTGTTTCCTTTTCACCACATCCACACCAACATCTATTATTTTTTGATTTTTTGATTATGACTATTCTTGCATCAATAAGGTGGTATTGCATTGTGGTTTCAATTTGCATTTCCTTGATAATGTTGAGCATTTTTCAATATGCCTGTTGGCCACTTGCATATCTACTTTTGAGAATTGTCTATTCGTCTCCTTAGCCCACTTTATTTATTATTATTATTATTATTTTTTGAGATGGACTCTTGCTCTGTCACCAGGCTGAGTACAGTGGTGTGATCTCAGCTCACTGCAACATCTGCCTACCAGGTTCAAATGATTCTCCTGCTTCGGTCTCCTGAGTAGCTGGGACTACAGGTGCACACCACCATGCCCAGCTCATTTTTGTATTTTTAGTAGAGATGGGGTTTCACCATGTTGGTCAGGATGGTCTCAATCTCTTGACTTCATGATTCACCCACCTCAGTCTCCCAAAGTGCTGGGATTATAGGCATGAGCAACCGTGCCCAGCCCTTAGCCCACTTTTTAATGGGATTGTTTGTTTGCTTGTTTTGCTAGTTAGAGTTATTTGTAGATTCTGGATATTAGTGCTTTGTCAAAGCACTTTTGGGTTCTTGGTCATGAAGTCTTTGCTGAAGCTAATGTCTAGAAGGGATTTTCCAATGTTATCTTCTAAAATTCTTATGCCTTCAGGCCTTACATTATATCTTTGACCTATCTTGAGCTGATTTTCATATAAGGTGAGAGATAAGGATCCAGTTTCATTCTTCCTATATGTGGTTTGACAATTATCCCAGCACCATTTGTTGAATAGGGCATCCTTTCCTCACTTTATGTTTTTGTTTGCTTTTTTGAAGATCAGTTGACTCTAGACCCATAACAAGCAGCAAGACTGAAATGGCAATAAAAAAATTGCCAAGAAAAAAAAAAAAGTCCGGGATCAGATGGGTTTACAGCTGATTTCTGTCAGACATTAGAAAAAGAATTGGTACCAATCCTATTGACACTATTCAAAATGATAAAGAGGCAATCCTCCCTAAATCATTATTTGAAACCAATATTAACCTAATATGAAAAACAGGGAAGGATATAACAACAAAAAAGAAAACCCCACCAACATCCCTGATGAAAATTGATGCAAAAATCCTCAACAAAATACTATCAAACCGAATCCATAATATCTAAAAGATATATCTAAGAGATATTCCACTGTGATCAAGTGGGTTTCATACCAGGGATGCAGAGATGATTTAAGATACATAAGTCAATAAATGTGATACAACACATAAACAGAATTAAAAACAAAAATCACATCATCATTTCAATAGACACATAAAAATCATTTGACAAAATCTAGCATTTCTTTATGATTAAAATCCTCAGCAAAATGCCATAGAAGGAACATACGTTAAGGTAATAAAAACCATCTACGACGAACTCACAGCCAACATTATACTGAACTGGGAAAAGTTGAAAGCATTCCACCTGAGAAATGGAACAAGACAAGGGTTCCCACTTTCACCACTTCTGTTCAGCATAATACTGGGTCCTAGCCAGAGCAATCAGACATGCGAAAAAAGTAAATGGCATCCAAATTGGTAAAGGGAAGTCAAACTCGCTTGCTGATCATATGATTGTTGCGGGAAGTCAGGGACCCTGAAAGGAGGGACCTGCTGGAGCCATGGCAGAGGAACATAAATTGTGAAGATTTCATCTTAATATGAACATTTATCAATTCCCAAATAATACTTTTATAATTTCTTATGCCTGTCTTTACTTTAATCTCTTAATCTTGTTATCTTTGTAAGCTAAGGATGTACGTCACCTCAGGACCACTGTGACAATTGTGTTAACTGTACACATTGATTGTAAAATATGTGTGTTTTAACAATATGAAATCAGTGCACCTTGAAAAAGAACAGAATAACAGCAATTTTTTATGGAACGAGGGAAGACAACCATAAGGTCTGACCGTCTATGGGTTTGGGCAAAAAGAACCATATTTTTCTTCTTCCAGAGAGCCTATAAATGGATGTACAAGTAGGAGAGATATTGCTAAATTCTTTTCCTAGCAAGGAATATTAATATTAATACCCTGGGAAAGGAATGCATTCCTGACGGGAGGTCTATAAATGGCCACTCTGAGAATGTCTGTCTTGTGCAGCTGAGATAAGGACTGAGACATGCCCTGGTCTCCTGCAGAACCCTCAGGCTCACTAGGGTTGGGAAAACTCCACCCTTGTAAATTTGTGGTCAGACCGGTTCTCTGCTCTTGAACCCTGTTTTCTCTTGTTTAAGATGTTTATCAAGACAGTATGTGCACTGCTGAACATAGACCCTTATCAGTGGTTCTGCTTTTGCCCTTTGTTCTTTTCCTTCAGAAGCATGTGATGTTTGTTAGACCCTTATTAGTGGTTCTGCTTTTTGCCCTTTGAAGCATGTGATGTTTGTACCTATTCTCTATACTTACACCCCCTCCCCTTTTGAAACCCTTAATGAAAACTTACTGGTCTGAGACTCAGGCGGGCATCATGGTCCTACTGATATGTGATGTCACCCCAGTGGCCCAGCTGTAAAATTCCTCTCTTTGTACTGTCTCTGTTTATTTCTCAGCTGGCCGACACTTTTGGAAAATAGAACCTATGTTGAAATATTGTGGGCGGGTTCCCCCAATATATGATTGTATATCTAGAAAACCCAAAAGAGTCATCCAAAAAACTCCTAGAACTGGTAAATGAAACAAAGTTTCTGGATACAAAATTAACGTACACAAATCAGTAGCTCTGCTATACACCAACAGCAACCAAACTGAGAATGAAATCAAGAACTCAGCCCCTTTTACAACAGCTGCAAAAAAATAAAATAAAATAACTTAGCAAAACATCTAACCAACGAAGTGAAAGGCCTCTACAAGGAAAACTACAAAACACTTCTGAAAAAAATTATAGACAACACAAACAAATGGAAACACATCCCATGCTCATGGATAGGTGGAATCAATATTGTGAAAATGACTATACTGCCAAAAGCAATTTACAAATTCAATGCAATTTCCATCAAAATACCACCATCATGCTTCACATAACAAAAAAAAAAAAAAAAAAAAAAAAAATCCTAAGATTCGTATGGAACTGAAAAAGAACCTGCATAGCCAAACAAAGATTAAGCAAAAACAAATCTGGAGGCACCACGTTACCTGACTTCAAACAATACTACAAGGCCATAGTCACCAAAACAGCATGGTACTGGTATAAAAATAGGCACATAGACCAATGGAACAGAACCAAGAACCCAGAAATACACTGCCTTTTTCTAACATACTATAGTTAAACCTTTGAGCCAGTGATTTAAATTCTCTTAAAAGTATAAGAAAAGTGCCTCATTTTTAGTAAATAAGTGTATTTTGACCCTCTTTGGACTTGCTAGTTCTCTTATGAATAGGGAACAGACAGCAAAGGCTCTATACCTCAGAAATGATGGGGAGATAATGGAATACTTTTGCTGTTGATAGAAGGCAAATGTGCTCTGTTAAGTATACTCTGCTAAATCACTCTTTACATGATCTTAAAGAGGGTTTAAAAATCCATAAAATGCCTCGACAACTACTGTATGAAACATACAAAATATTGTTATCATATGTTCTGCACATGTGAAATAATATTTTCTTAAGATGGAACATAAAAAAATTGCTATTCTTTTTTTTTTTTTGGAGACGGAGTCTCGCTCTGTCGCCCAGGCTGGAGTGCAGTGGCCGGATCTCAGCTCACTGCAAGCTCCGCCTCCTGGGTTTACGCCATTCTCCTGCCTCAGCCTCCAGAGTAGCTGGGACTACAGGCGCCCGCCACCTCGCCTGGCTAGTTTTTTGTATTTTTAGTAGAGATGGGGTTTCACCGTGTTAGCCAGGATGGTCTCAAACTCCTGACCTCGTGATCCACCCGTCTCGGCCTCCCAAAGTGCTGGGATTACAGGCTTGAGCCACCGCGCCCGGCCAAAAAAATTGCTATTCTAAGAAACTTTTCAAAGTAATTCTATAGTCCCCAATGGAAAAAAAAAAAAAAAAGTTATTTTCTCACATGAGAAAACTTTAACCAATTATGTATGACCTTTTCTCATAATATGACCCTTTTGGCATAACCAACTTCTCTTCACTGAACCACTTTATTTTATGGTTTCTATTAGATTGGTGCAAACGTACCTGCAGTTTTTTTCTATTACTTTAAAGACTGGTGCAAACATAATTGCAGGTTTTTTTCATTAAAGTAATGGAAAAAAACACATTTACGTTAGCACTAACCTAATACATAGTTTCAAATTATTTTCTTGTTTAAGCAATTTATAGATACTTTAAACATTTTGCTAAAGGAAATATATTGAAAAGAATAAGAAGACAAAATGAATAAATGTATATATGGATGCTAAATAATAACATAAATAGGGTATACAAACATTTTAAATGAGAACTTTGTCAGGCACTGTTATGTCAGGCACTGTAATATATCTATATACTATCTATCTATAGATGTATGTGTGGGTATGTGTATACATATAAAATGCAAGTACACACTTATATAATTCGATCTCCAAACAATCTTACAACATTATCTCAAAATTCAGGAAGCATAAATAACTTTCTCAAGATCTCAAAGCTATTAATTTTGGAATAAAGATGTGTAATCCAGATGTCTCTGGTTCCAGAGGTCATTAGGCTCCAAAGTCTGTATTATTTTACGAACTTCCTAAATGATATATTCTAGTTCTAGCCACTTTTTTCTCCAAAATACCTTACTTATTACCACCAGAATAAAACATAAAATCTCTTAAAATAATTATACACAAATTTATTTCTCAAACATCTTTTGTGCCTCTTATTTCATCTAAATAAGACTACATTCCCTGAATGCATGATCCTGACAAAACCAAGCAACCACATATCAAGTCACGAAAGTTTACAGTATTTACATAATATTTATGTATCTGCTTTCTTCTATATAACTGATCAATCTCAAAGTGTTTTATGTTTGTCCTAATATAATCTACACCTAAAATTCCCTTTCTATCTACATGGAAACCACTGTGGTGCAAGACCTATCAATTCCATTCTAACCACCAAGTAGTTTATTCATTCACTGAAATCCTACATTTTGCAGACAGATTAAACCATAATAAAACATTACTTTCCTCATTTCATTCTTTCCCTCTCTCTCTCTCTCACACACACACACACACACATAATAGCAATCCAATGTTTTGACATGAAAGATCATGTTACTCAATTTAGAATTCAAGATAACTTTTAACATGTTCACAAAGTTTCCAAATTTTCTCTTTTGTTTTCCTGCCTGAATGCTCCAGTCATCACATTCAATAAGATCTATCGGTAGATTTCTGTATATGTAAAATCCACTTTCATTTATCCACACTTGCTTATAACGTGCTTCCAGTCTGTAATGTCATTCCCTTACCCTCTATGTATGTGTATCTTACTGATTCCTTTGGAATCAGTTCACCACCACACCACCACCACCACCAACAACAACAACCTCCATTGCCCTCATATCGTTCATGGGTTTCCCTCTGTTCTCTGTGCTATTTTCTGTAACTTTAATATTTCCTAGTGATATTCAGTTATAATTGTATGGATATGTGTATAATTCCCTTTGTACTTAAAATTATAACCAAATATCTCTGTAAGAAGAAATGGTGTATTTATTTTATGCTCTTACTGAATTTTATATCTAATACATATTTGATTTCCTGTTTACAGCATCTGAACAATAAGCCACATTATATAAGAAAGTTTACCTTGAATTATTGACAAAGGAAAACTATGTTTTCAACTACTCTGAATGACAAAATTCTTCCAGGATTTATCATATTTCCTGTACACCAATGTTGTTAAGTGAATTAAATATGTATTTGAATCAAATGTCAGCATTCAAACGATTATAGTGGCTGGCAGTCAATGCTGTATATGGCCAATAAATAATAAACTAAAATTAGAATTTTATCATTGTATGAAACTTTTGATTTATATGATTCATATATTACATTTTAATATAATTTATTAAATTATATATGATAAAAATATTTTGTATTATCTGGTAAAAAAATCACATTGAAATCTATACACATATTTGCACTATTAAAAGTTGTCACATTTTTATTTATCATATTTTAAAGTAACTAAGACTGGAGAGAATTTATATACATACATACTTCCATGGAATTTCGCAGGATATAGATCGCATTGCACAATTAATACATGTAAGCCTTATATTTATTATGCTGTGAATGAGGATCCAAGTGACAATGCCAGAGTTTTTCAATTTAGTTTTGATGATCTTGAATTTGTGCAAAAAGTTTATGAAGAATGAGGAATTGTAAACAGGAATTTTAAAAGACTTCTAGGTGTGCACATTGTATTTTATTTTTTTCTATCTTCATGACCAAGGATGACTTGACCTAGCTTTTCTGGAAAGGTCAGCCTCTAATACCTATTTGCATCCAGCCCGTTTATCAGTGTCTATCTCTAGGGATTTCTCTTTAAGTTGCTACACAGCAGTGTCTCAGTGGTGTCACATTATTGTCTCCTTGAACTGTGTGAAGGACAGTAATCATACAATATTCATAGGGACACCAACAATGAGAACTGTGTTGAAAATAAGGGATAATGTTTTAAAGATACAATATATCTATTTTATGTTTATTTGGTGCCAAGATTCCTGAAGGCTACTTCCAAATGCTTTTCTTTGTCACTATACTGATGCTCAAAGTACCTATTTTCAAATAGCAGAAATAAGACAGTGAATGTATTATGCAATGGTCTGACCTCCTGTTTTTAGAATGGGCTATATACGACCAATAAATAACTCTCATCCTGCTGCCTAAACAAAAGGCCTTCAAGGGTACCATCACTTAATTGAAAGCAATCTATTGTGAGTATTCTCAAGTCACCTGAAGTTTATTGCTGTTATTATTCAAAACAAAGTGGTTCTGACAATGTTACGGCATTTATTTGGGTCACAATTAAATGTTCAGGAGCAATAGTCCAGAGGGTGAAATGGTGCTTCAGGTTATACAGAATTACATTTTAAATGTTTAAAATTTGAAGAATTTTCTCATTTGAAATTGAGGTTATTTTTGTTTTGAAATGCTTGCAGAAGGAAGAAAGCTTCTTGGTAGTGTTTTCAGCATTATTTTTTATTCTGACTTAAGAGTAAACATTCTAACATTAAAATATTATTTTTAATAGGTGAAAAATGTCATCTAAAGGTAGTAATAGGCATTTTTAAATTCATTAATATAATAGTTTCCACAACAAAGATTTTATTTTTTGTGATATCCAAGCAAAAAAATGTAAAAAATTTCAGTAGAAAATCACCCTATTGATTAATTTGGCTTTCAGTATTCATGGAGCTTCATAAAATGAATTTTTTTTAATGCTATATACCCAAAGGATTATAAATCATTCTACTATAAAGACACATGCACACATATGTTTATTTCAGCACTATTCACAATAGCAAACACTTGGAACCAACCCATATGTCTATCAATGATAGACTGGATAAAGAAAATGTGGCACATATACACCATGGAATACTATGCAGCCATAAAAAAGAATGAGCGCATGTCCTTTGCTGGGATACGGATGAAGCTGGAAACCATCATTCTTGGCAAACTATCACAAGATCAGAAAATCAAACACTGCAGGTTCTCACTCATAAGTGGGAGTTGAACAATGAGAACACATGGACACAGGGAAGGCACATCACACACCGTGGCCTGTCAGGAGGTGGGGGGCTAGAGGAGGGACAGCATTAGGAGAAATAAAATGAATTATTTACAAATTCTTTTTGATAATGAGATATGCAACTTGGAATAAAGAAATCACTAGTTAGAGTTAAATTACCATTTTAATTATCCAAGGGTAATTTTGGTCATTTATTTATTTACCTTTAAAGTTTTTCTACAGAATCTAAAATATTGTAACCTCACAGAAAACGGGCTCCCCCCAACAGTAACGAATTTGTTTACAGATACATTTTATAAAATTTGCTCTTTACCTGATTATTCCATCAGCACAGTCTTAATGAAAATATAAAGTAGAACTTAATGCTGCTTAAATATCTGTCTGTAAAAATACATAGACCATATATATAGTATTAATTAAGCATCTGGTCTCAGGATGGGTCTGAGTTCAGCATTGCTATTTCCTCACAAGGTGAGTTTTGGCAAACCACTTAATCTCTTAGGGTTTGAGGCTTCTAATCTATTAAATGGCTGTCATAATATTTAAATAAGGTTATGCCCTGAAAAATAATAAGCAATATATAAAGTGACTATTATTATTGTTATAATGCTCTGTGGATAAATTGGTTAAAATATGTATGAGGCTACATTCCATTTCTTGGGATACATAATTGGCAGTGAATTCTTTTCATTTTAGATATTTTCATTATTTTTAACTCCATGAGTAAATATAGTCATTCCCAGTTTAAATAATAATATTGGCCCATAGAAGAATGTAAAGGGATGTAATACAATACACCTTTAGGTTGAAGAAAGTGTTTTATATATTTAGTATATCCATATTTATATTAAAATTGTCATAAAACATAATTTCTGGTATTTGGATGAAGACAGAGTCCCAGGAAGTAAAAGTGCCTATGAATAACAAAAGTCAAAATGCAGCTCTCCGTTGCCAGATTTGTAAAGCAGACTAAGATTTTCCAGATGGTTAGGTGGATAAATTTACTCTGTAAATCCAATAGCAAGTCTTAATATTCAGATTTTGGAGTAAACAGCAGACAACTTCAGTCTGGCCTTAGACCCTAAATATTATTTCTAACAAAGCATACCAAAATCTTTCTATTTGCAAGGTAATAGGCACAGTATAACCACTAATAAAACCAATGCTATTCTTTGACCCTTTTCTGTTTTGTTGTGACATAAGCCTGAGAGAGAGAATTCATAAATGAATAAGTCCTCCAAGCTTTCATAATTACTATGATGTGGTAACTGTAAATTCTTGAACCACTGTAACTGGTGATTAAGTATATACTGTGACACTAAAAAGTATTATGATATTTTCATTTCTGCCAGATCAGAGATATGATGATTAATTTTATTTGTCAACTTGAGTTGGTTCAGGGATGCCCAGATCACTGGTAAAACTTTATTTCTAGGGGTGTCTGTGAGGGTGTTTCTGATGGAAATTAGCATTTGGATTAGTAGATTGAATAAAGGAAATCTGCCCTTGCCAATGTGGGCAAACTCCATCCAGTCCATGGAAGGCCTGCCTGAATAAACAAAAAGGATGAGGAAGAGTCAATTTCCTGCTTCCTTGTGCTGGGACATTCATCCTCTTCTGCCCTGGTGATCCTGGTTTTTGGACCTTTGGTGTGGGACTGGGACTTAGATCAGCACCCACTCTCCCCACTGTAAGTAACGCCATTGGTTCCCTTTGTCCTCAGGTCATTGGGCTCAGACTGAATTAAATATTGGCTTCCCTAGCTCTCCTGCTTGCAGAAGGAATATCATGGAACTTCTTGGACTCCATAATTGTGTGAGCCAGTTCCCATAATAAATCTTCTTTTTATACCTCTATATCTTAATGGTTCCATTCCTATGGAGAACACTGACTAATACAGAGATTTATATTCATTGTGAACACATTCTAGATCTATTTATATTTTCTTCTAGGAACTAGGATAAACCAGAGTAACCCATAATAGAACAGTGTTCTTTCTCCTCATGACACCCTACATAAATATGTACAAATATGTGTGCTTCATAAAATAGCAAGGGAATAGAGAGACAAAATTCCAAAGCAGCTAGGAAAAGGTAAGACTCTGATGAAATATAGACAGAGTAGCAGGTTAACCACAAAGAAAAATAAAATATTTCCCTCATAAAATACAGTAAGCAAGATAGCAAGACATGGCAGGTGTTGAACAAGATAACTGAGGGAGCAAAACCTTCTAAATAATGCAATTGATTAAAAAATAAAATAATTAAGAATGTGAAGTCTTAATGCACACAAGATTTTAAAATAATGCTGTGATTAGTAATAATGGTTCTGCAACAACAACAAAACAACAGCATCTATTTTTGCATAGATTAATATGTAAAAAGGAACTCAGAACCTAAAGGAAAGGCAGAGCAAACACAGCCTGAATGGTACAAGAAAATAAATCTAACCCAGATAAATAATCCTTTTAACTATATCTGATTTCATGTATACTACTTGCGAAGCAAAAGTGGCAGGATGACTTGAGCCCCGGAGTTGGAGACCAGCTTGGGCAACACAGTGAGTCAAAAAAAGATAAAAGGAAAGAAATTGACATAAACCACTGAGGAATACTGAGAGTCTGTGATAAAATAACTATACTTATGTTAGTATAGGACAAAATAATTTACATTAATTATTTGGTTGTTTCTGTGAAGTCTAGAATTAAATAATTGAGAAGTTGAATTTTGATGCATAAAATGTTGCTACTCACAGAGAAAATGTCCATAATAGGAATTACTTTAAAACAATTTTTAAAACTTCCTAAAATAATTTCTATTTTTAAAGCAAATTGACCATAGAAAAAATATTACAAATACGGTATTTTTTTCCCAGATATATAATCTTACTTTGAATGTCCTTGAAGGACACTTTAAAATAGGGAACAAATTCATCCCCATTCACTTTATTTCTTAGTTCCTCATTAGAAAATATATAACATGAGCTGTTCTTAATGACTATCACACACGCATACACACAAACACACACACACACAAACACATAAATAATAAAACTAGTTCCATTTGGACCTCAGGGCATATATCTATGCATAGTGGCAGCTCGTCTTTGACTTTTGACGGGTGACTAATTTCTGCTTATTTATTACTTGCTGTTCTGCAAAAGCACCAACACAAAGTAAACATTCAGTAAACACTTGGTAAGTAGTTAAGTGTTGAGTAACGATAATAATCTAATGTACTCATGAGATTTTGCTAAAAAAAGTAACACAAAATATTTTGCCTTGTGTATCCAGAAGTTTTTTCCAGGTATAGCTCTCTCACTAATACAGAGTTCAGACCTATAAACCACCATCTTATAGAACGCACTGAGTAATTCCAGTAGTTTGCCAGTGATCTTCATTAGCATTTAGTTTTTTAAGAAGATTATAATATTATCTGCAAGTAGTGACACCTGTAATGCTTCCTTTAAAAAATAACCATGTTTCTGATATACAAATGCAACTCTAGGGTCACGTTTCACATTTTTGCTCATGGAAGATTTTTAAATTTTTGTGACAAATTTTAAGCAAGTGATAGTAGGTGTTTTGAGGAAGGGGCTGATTTTCCTTATCTATCCAATTTGTTTGAGGCTGGTCTGAACGATTGTGTGGGTTTAATCTCTTTTTCTTATTTGCTTTTACATTTTATATGTACTATTTCATAGGTTTCATATTCTTGTTTGAGTGATATTTATTTGTGAACTTTTAATTTTTACTATGAACTGGAAGTTTGAGTGTAGAGTTTGTGTTTTACTTTCCTCTATATTCCCTGAAATCTTGATGACATCAATTTTACATTTTAGAAGTAAAAAAATTGGAAAAGCATAACTGAGTGCATTTAAGTTGAAATGGATGTTGGTTGAGAGAATACAATGCATCCTATTAGCTATGGCCAGACCATTTTTTCAGATCAGATTTGTTTCCAAAGCTCCCTCATTATTCCCTTGCCCTCTCTCTGCAAGACAAAGAGAGGAGCTAACGAACCCTTAGCAGTCAAAAGACAAACTTCCTCCTCAAAAAGAATAGCACTGCTTATTCACAGGGGCACACTGGGTGAACCAACCTACTAAACCCACCAACAACTTTGTGGACTGGAAATAGGAAATACCTCTGTTCATTAACACACAAGGAGACTTGGGCCAGTGCTGTTACTGGAACAAGCATTCCCATAATGATGAACTTTCTTATTCTCACAGCATCTTTTCAGTAAACCTTGTTATTTCATATATATTTTTTTATTTTCAAATTAGTTTGTTGGCCAAAGCCTCAGAACACACAAGTATTCCAACAGTGGCTGGCAGAGATATTTTTGGATTAGAGATATTTATGTGCAAAAAAATGTTTATTTTCAATTCCAGTGACTACACATATTGTATTCTATTTTATACTCACATTTATTTCAGATCAAAGTGTCATCTTATGTAGAGCAGTTCAGTGGGCTGTGTTCTTTTCAGCCTGACAAACACAGCAATTTGGTGCAGTAGGAACTTCTTATTAAGCTGTGGTTGGTTAGGGACTCCAGGGTTAAGAGAATTTTCATAAAAGATTGGCTAAAGCATTTGTGTTAGCTTAATTGTACATTTGTCCTTTGACTAAAATTAGGGATTAAGTCCCCTCCCTGGGAACTGCGTCTTAAGTTAGTAAGAAGCTAGACAGCACATTCTAATTAGATCTTTTATATTTCATACTGCCATGAGGTTTTTACCTTGACAACAGCACACCGTTCCATTATGCTCCATTTTAGAAAATATTTTTCCTTCATACTTTATGTAAGGCTGCCTCTGTCTTATATTAATAGTGGCTCACTGGTTGTGACTGTACATTGTGTAGGAGGTTGACTAGCAATTGAGTTGTGGTTATGCTATATAGCACCTTTCCCTTTCCCTTATTTCATTTTGTCAACTTCAACACAGCATGGCTTTGCTTAACAAAGAACTTTCTGAGGGTCTCAAAGCTGGTCAGGTAGCTCATTAATAATGTCTCTCAATATTTGCTTGATCCAGTTTGGGTAATACTTCAGAATTCTCAGGATCACCTGAAAACATCTTCAATTTTTGCATTGTTTTGTCAAAATAACATTCTTGAAAAGAAATATCTGTTACCATAGAAGCTAAGATTATATGGTGCAACAGCATAAAAAGAACTTTAAAAATGGTGATGGTATTCGAAACTACTTATAATATTATGTTCCACTGTAATATATTTTTTTCTTAGTGAACAATAGAGTACTGATTATTAAGGATTATTTGTGGGAACAGTACTCATTTTGTCTTTATATATTTTCCTTCTCTCAGAATTTTTATTGTTGCTGTTGTTCTGGATCCTTTGTAACCTGTTCCTGGAAGAAAAAGGAGAGCCACATTCTGCATTGAGTTATAATCTCATGTTTCCTAGGTCCCCACATCCTCCCACTGATGCTTGCTTGTATTTCATGACTGAGAAATCACCTATACGCATAAGTAAGAAAATGACATGCTGTTTTGTAGTTAGGCAAGGTTTCCTGCATAATGGTCATGTAGAAACAACAAATTATTTACTTCTGCAGGAAAGAATTCTATATTTGTTTTTATTTTAATTTCTTTCGCAACAGGGTCTCACTCTGTTGCCCAGGCACAGATCACTGCAGCCTTGACTCTTTGGGCTCAGGTCATCCTTCCACTTCAGCATCTTGTGTACCTGGGACTACAGGCACGTGACACCATGCCCAGATAATTTTTTGTAGAGATGAGGGGTTTCACCATGTTGCCCAGACTGGTCTTAAACTACGGGGCTCAAGTGATTCACTAACCTTGGTCTCCCAAAGTTCTGGAATTAAAGGTATGAGCCACCACTCCCAGCCTAAAATAATTATTTAACTTACAATCTGTAAAATAAGGAAATGAGAAAACTAAGTTCTAAGAGCCCATTTGGAACAAACATTATATGAACCTATAATTATGTCTTTCTCTAAAGTAAAAATATGTTACTAAATTGTATTTTTTCTAGGAAACAGAAAGGCAGCAGGCTGAAATCATAGAAGGAAATACAAAGAAAATATAAAATGTCTGCTTTGCTATTAATTAAAATGAACACTTAAAAAATCTTTAAATTAGACTTTTTCTCAAATGTGTGAAGGCAGCATATATCTCATTCTCTTTCCTGAGGCTTTCTATGGCAGTTCTCCTCTGTGAGGGGCAATGTGAAATGCATCAATGCTGCTAAACTCTCTAAGTCTATTCCCAAATGCAGGGCTTATCTTCCAACCAGGCTATGGAATTATTTCCCTTTGTATTATAATAATTTATATAGAAACTTTTATCTCTTTGAGTTTTAATAACCTGAGTTTATGACTGATATTTCAGACTCTAAAATAGAATGCATTTTATGGCCTTCAGGCACAGTTCTTATACAGCAAGATGAATAACAAAATCAAATACTTGTCATACATTAAAGTTGAACACAGTTAAAAGTGCTTTAGAAGGCCGGGCGCGGTGGCTCAAGCCTGTAATCCCAGCACTTTGGGAGGCCGAGACGGGCGGATCACGAGGTCAGGAGATCGAGACCATCCTGGCTAGCACGGTGAAACCCCGTCTCTACTAAAAAAAAAAAAAATACAAAAAATTAGCCGGGCGAGGTGGCCGGCGCCTGTGGTCCCAGCTACTCGGGAGGCTGAGGCAGGAGAATGGCGTGAACCCAGGAGGCGGAGGTTGCAGTGAGCTGAGATCCAGCCACTGCACTCCAGCCTGGGCGACAGAGCAAGACTCCGTCTCAAAAAAAAAAAAAAAAAAAAAAAAAAAAGTGCTTTAGATACTCAAAACTTACCAGAACTGAAGTTAGCAAAACAGTGGAAGTAAAAAATTGCATTCCTTTAAATTCTCATTTGTGATATTAAGATGAATCTATATTTCTTAACTCTCTCATACCTTTTTATAGCAACAGATTTTGCAATATATCACTTATATAGTGATGGAGGTCTCAAGAATTTCCAGTTGGTAAAATAGTTCACATGGTATTACCTAGAATCTCAATCTTCTTATCCAGTTTTGTACAATTCCTTAAAAATATATGTAAGAAACCATCATAATAGGTTTACTGTGACTTTCAGAATAAAAGAAAAGTAACTCAACATGTAAAATACTTCCAGGAATACTACCTTCTTTGCAATAGTATTTTTTTTCCTTTTCAACTGTCAAATGGATCTAGAATTTTGACCTGTCCTTGAATAATTGCAGTTCCAAATGAATGAAATTATGATAAGAAAAAAATAACATTTTAAAACCTGCTTTTTAAAAAGGTTTGTATAATTACTCAAATAATAGAGGAATACAATGTGGGAAAAATGTCAAACCTTCCCAATAAAGTGAAAATACCATTTTACCTTCATATAATCCTATTTTCCTCCCTAGAAATAACCACTGGTACAGCCTGGTTTATACATGTCCCGACCTTACTGTATTAATTTACAAACACCACACACACATAAACACACATGATTTTTGTTACCCTGTTTTTAGTAGAATTTTTAATAAATCGAATTAGATCGTATGTAATTTTCTTTGAATTGCATTTGATGACAATATGACTTAGAGATTTTCTTGTGTCAGTATGTTTAAATTTACTTCTTTTAAAATATTAAACAGAATTCTGTGGTATGTGTGTAATTTATTTTACTCAACGATCTTTTCTGATGGCACTTCTTTGACTTCAAGTTTTTGAAATTGAAATATATTTTTAAATCTTAAAGTTCTAGAAGTGTTTTTATTTTCTCCTAATTCTTTGAAAACACAGCTTTTCTTACATTTATTACTTGAAATTTATATTTTTAATGTTGCTTGAGAAAGATTTCTAACTTTTAAAATGAATATTCAATTTTCTTCACACCATTTATCGGGTAGCCCATTTTTAACTAACTACTTGAAACTTCATCTCCATCCTACACTATTTTTCAGTGTACACAAAAACCACTTTCAGTCTTGCTGTAAATTAGTAACCTACTGACAAAAACTCTTTAACCTAAATTATCATTAGCTACTGTCAAAACTCCATTAAATGCTGTGCAGGTATCAATGCCTCAGTGCCACATGAAGAATATACTTTCTTATAATATAGGTCTTAAATTTATCTCTTTATGGCTCAGCTGCTGAGACCTGCCCTCCTCAATTCTTTCAGATATTTGTAAATCATTTGAACGTGGGGATAAACTTAGGGTAATTAGGTATTCAAGAGCAGTTTTCTTTAGGGCCTGTACTTTGCTTTTTTTTTTGAGTCTTCTAAGCATTACTTCCTCTCTCAGAAATTAAATCCTCTTATACTGCCCCCAGCTACCTAGAAATATGTGTGAAATCCGTAGAGACCTCCTACAGGCTGAGTTCACTTGTCCATGCATCCTTCATTTAATTAAACATGTATTGTTCTTATGCTATGTCTAAGGTACTTTAAAGAAATAAATGTTATCTGACGTGTTGATGCTACACTGCCCCACTGGTGAGGAAGGGAATTAAAGGGCAAATGAGAAAGATAGGGAAGCAGGGATTGTAACACTCCTGGGTCTGGCAGCATATCTAATTATCACTGCATTGTTAAGGTTGGCTTGCCAAGGAACAGAAACTACAGAATTCTTTATATGGGAAACAAAATAAATGTTAGAAGGAGGAAAAACCGCACAAGAAAATTAGAAAATTAATATCCACTATTGAGTATTAGAGAAAGCACATGTTAATTACTTATTTTTAGGATGGCAGCTCTGCCTTTGAATCTCAGGATTACTAGAAAGATGAGATGTAAATGCTAATACATACCAATTTAGAGGGAGAAGTTGGGATTCATCAAAACCAGTTAGAAAAACTGACTAGTAATCGTGTTGTAGAAAAAAAATTCAAAAGGATTGTAATGGAAAAAAAAAAAAAATAAGGGTTCTTATCTCTAGGAGCCCTTATATTCATTCTATTGAAAGTTTAAAACATAATCTAAATTAAGGAACATGTATTCTATACAAAGTCTTCTGATTTTCTCTAACTTTAAAAATTGCCTTTAATTATCCTGTAAAATTTCCTGTGATCACTTTCCACATCTTGTCAATTTTACCAAGGGGAAGGGGAATTATAAGAAAAGAAAGAACCAGAATAAATTGGAAGGCAAGAAATGACAGTTCTACAACCTGATTCCCTCTGACTAAAGACATTCTCTTTTTTTTTTTTTTTTTTTTTTTTTTGGGAGACGGAGTCTCGCTCCGTCACCCAGGCTGGAGTGCAGTGGCCGGGTCTCAGCTCACTGCAAGCTCCGCCTCCCAGGTTCACGCCATTCTCCTGCCTCAGCCTCCCGAGTGGCTGGGACTACAGGTGCCCGCCACCTCACCCGGCTAGTTTTTTGTATTTTTTAGTAGAGACGGGGTTTCACCGTGTTCGCCAGGATGATCTCGATCTCCTGACCTCGTGATGCAGTGAATTTATGTGTGTTGTCTGCGTGTATACACATATACATAATTAGTTGTCTTCTTGTGTTAGACCTAATTTGATGGTCTAATTTCTGCTGATATTGGAATGGTTACTATTCATCTGTTATTTCTCATATTTGCTTTCCTATGTTTATTTGAATTTTTTTCTTATTATTGAATTTTGGTTTTGTTATATTTTGATAAAAATCCTTTTCTAAAATACATGATTTGCAAATAGTTTCTCCTAGTCAGTAACTTACTTTTTATTTTCTTAACAGTGTCTTCTGACAAGCAGAGTTCTTAGTGTTTATGAAGTTTTACGTGATCGATTTTTATTTGTAATTTACTCAATGTATATCAACAGGAATGTATTCAATTTAAATCACTTATGGAACTGAGCTTATGATGGATTATCTAAGGTTTACATACAAAGCCTAAGGTCATAAATATGTTCTCCTATGTTTTACTCTGAAAGTTGGGGCGTTTCAGTTTTTGCTTTGTTTCTAAGTTTATAATGCATTTTGGGCTCATTATTGTACATGCTGTAACTTGGGGACCAGCTTAATTTTTTGAATATGGATATCCAAATTTTCAGCAAGATTTTTGTGTAAAAACTATCTTTATTTCACTAAATTGCATTCGCAGCTCTGGAAAATAGACTTACATGGTTGTTTCTATTTCCAGACTCTATTTTGTTCCTTTGACTTATTTGTCTATTTAGACACCCATACCATCCTTTCTTTCCTAGAGAAGCCTTAGAATAAGTACTGAAATCAGGCAGTGTAATTTCTCCAAGTTTGCTCCTTATTTTTCAAAATTGATTTTATTCAATTTCCTTGTCATTTCTACTTGAATTTTAAAATAAATGTCTGCTGCAATGTTGAATACAATCGCCTTTAATTTATAGGTTGATTTGGGGAAAATTGATATCTAAATAGTGTTTAGTCATCCAGTCCATAGACAAATATAGTTCTTCATTTATTTTTCTTCAAATTTCTCTCTGAAACATTTTTCAGTTTTTATTGTATGTGCTTTTCAAAAATTTTGTCAGCTTTATCTCCAAGTTTTTCATTTTTTGATGTTCTTGCCTATGTATAGAAAGAAATTAAAATGTCTCTCTGTGTGTATGTATACACACAAATATATACACACACAGACACATTTTAATTTCCAATTGTTCATAACGAGTACATAGAGATACAGTTCATTTCTCTATGTTACTTTTATATAGGTTTAAACTCCATGATAGATTATTTTGTTTCAATAAATTAATTGTATTTTTAAATTTTCATATAACAAGGAAAGTGTCTCTATGTTTGCCTATGTAGTTTCAGTTTCTGGCGTTTTTCATTCCTTTCTGTGGGTCTGGAATCCCACTTGGTATGATTTTCATCTGTCTTAAAGTCTTTGACAGTTTTTTTGTGACTATGAGGGGTGTGGCAAAACCTTCATCAGGAACTACCATCTGTCCCTTGATCTTGATTCACACAGAAGAAAAGCCATTTCTGCAGCTACTGGCTGGGGTCAAAAATGCCAACATCTTTGGCAGTTCAGGTAACCTAGATCTGTTGGTAATGCAGTCTTCAAGTATTTGTATGTCTGAAAAGTCTTTATTTTGCCTTTAATTTTAAAATGAATTTTTATAGGAGACATAATTTTAGGTATATCTTTTTTTTCCCCTCAACACTTTAAGGAATATATCTGATCCATTGTTTCTGACAAGAAATCACATTTGCTGTTTGTTTTTTTACTGTAGCCTGTAGCTGCTTTTAAGATTTTGTCATCACTCTTTAGGAAATTTGCTTATGATATATCTTCATGTTTTGTTTAGTTTTAATTTCAGACTTGTGCTTGAGGTTCTTTCAGCTTCTTGGATCTGTGAGTTTATGTTTATATCAAATTTCAAAAATACTCAGCATTATTTATTAAGAGTTTTAAAAATTCAAAATCTATGAATAGCTTAATTTCACATGTTCTCATTGCTGTAGTGTTGTTCCACAGTCCACCGATGCCCTTTTATTTTTTCAGTCTTTTTTCTGTCTGTGCTTCATATTGGATATTTTTAATTATGTATAAAAATTATCAATTTATGAATCTTGTATTCTGCAATATCTAATCCTATGGAATCTTTTGCTGTGTATTCCAAATTTCAGAATTTTTTTGGAATCTCTGGAAATTTCCTTTGGGTTTTGTTTTCTATGTCCGTGATTTTATTTTTATTTATCTTTTTTTTTTTTTTTTTTTTTTTTTAGAGATGAGGTGCAGGGCAGGGGCGGATATCACTCTGTCACCCAGGCTGGGGTGGAGTGGAAGGATTATTGCTCACTGCAGCCTCGAACTCCCGGGTTCAAGATATCCTCCCACCTCAGCCTTCCAAGTAGTTGGGTTTAGGTGTGAGCCATTAAAATGGTGATTTTATAAAGAAAAAAAGAAAAAAACGTGATTCTCACAGAAAAAAGCTAAGCTCCTCAGTCTATAGTTCTTTAAACAAAGCAATCTGAGATTTAGCTGGAGGTAAATATCACAATTGTGCAGAGCACCTTGTCTTCAATACAATTCAGTGACTCTCCATTTGTAGGCGAAGATAAGCCTTGTTCTTGTTTTGTTTAGGAGGGATATATACATTGAGATGAGAGGCAAAACTATTTTCCATAAGATTGTTTCATCTTGGTCATTTTATTTTCCTGTCAGAATCATGCACATGCATGACTACTGAGACTTTGTTTCATTGCAAACCTTTGCCACCATCAGCATTTTCACACATAAATGAATGCTCCGCTTCATGAAAAGAGAAAATATGGTTCTGGAGTTTAACCAGTTGTGAAGGTTTTGCCACAGCCTTCTCTTGGCCATCAGTATATATCCCTTTTGGAGGCATGAGTTTTCATGTGCTGCTTAAGACAATCTTAGGTTTTCAGAGACATCTTTCACATGTTTCCTCTCATGCTTCATGTGATACTGTCTCTTTGCGTTTCTCTCACATTTCAAGAAGCTGTATCCTTGGTTTTACCTCAGAGGAAAGTCTTGTCTGACACACAGAGCCCTCTGAACCTTTCTCCTTCCTTTCAACCTGCTGGGTGAACCAACGTGTCTCCCACATCCTCCATGGTTTTCTTGAAGAGTGTTTCATCAGTATACTGGCACTGAAAATTTTTCAGCTGCTAATGTTTCTTAAAGCTCGTCTTCCAAAGTTCAAAATTACCTACACATTATTATTACTGATATTACTGATTCTGTTTTGAATTTTTCACCACAGCCAATAGCAACAGAGATGGCTTCTCTTTGGTGTGAATCAAGATCAAGGGACAGATGGTAGTTCCTGATGAAGGTTTTGCCACATCCCTCATGTTCACAAAAACCTGCCTCTTCCCCACCCTGTGTGTTTGCCCACATGACTTTTAGCTTCTAGGTCTTTTAATTGGCAATGACATTGGGTAAGGAGGAGAACATCTCTCAGGAACTGCAGAGGTGATACAGGGCAGGGCTAGGCTCTCACAGTCTAAGGGGAACTACACTGTCTGGATCACCCAAGCAGACAGCTCCAGGGTAGTAGCTTCTGCACCAAGGGTGGACACTGCCTGCTCCAGCTCTCAGGACGAACTCCAGATGTGACATGAGTGCACTTTCAGGAGTGGCCCATGGTTGGGTGTGTGGGAGCTGAGTCTTTTTTATACCTCCCCTAATTCTACATAATACGTTCGACCTTTCCTGTAGCTTCTTAAACATACAGAATACAGTTACAATACAAGATAAAACATTCATTTATAATACTCCATCTGTGTCTTTTGGGGGTATTTTTCTGTCAGTTGACTTTCATTTTATGGTGGGTTGTACTTTTCAGCTTCTTTTCATGACTCTAATTTTTCATCAAAAACAGAAAGGAGGAATTTTATCTTGTACTGCAAATTTTTGTATTGAGATAAATACACTGAGCTTTGTTCTGGGATGCAGTTAGATATCTTGGATATTGTTTAACTCTTCAGGATCTGGATTTAGAGCCTTTTTAGGTGTAGCCAGAGAAGCCTTTAGATTAGGAATAATTGTGACCCCTACAGATTCAAATCCTTTATGAATATTATTCTGAACAAATTTTGAAGATTTCTAATTTAGTTTTTGGGAAGAGGATTGATTCCCAGTCCCATGTGAGCTTGGGGTTTTTCTCCTTAATCCTCTCATAAATTTCTTAGTAGGAATTGTTCTTCCTAATGTTTTATTTATTTTATTATTATTATTATTATTATTATTATTATTATTTATTTTTTTTTTGTGGTGGGGTTACTTCCCCTGGCCTCAGATGATTTCCCTTTGTGTATAAATTATGCAGTCTTCAACTTTATCTTGAAGGGGACCTTTTATCCTTATCTCAAGATGATTCTCTGTGCCTCTTTCTTCTCTCTTTTATTCTGCCTTGCTAACCATTGCTGTCTTGGTCTCCTTGATCTCCTAGATTTATCTTCTTAAAGAGACAAGAAAACCACGTTCCACATGGATTCTCCATCTTCAAATCACTGGCTGGGTACTTTCTCCATGCAGTAAGCTGGGCCGACATAAGACCCACCTTATTCAATTCTTTTCTCTCTCAGATCACTAATCTTAATTGTCTGATAACCTATGTCTTAAAACTTTGGTTTTACATGTTGTATTGGTTTTATTGTTGTTTTGGGGTAAATGATAAATCTAGTCCTGTTATTATATCTTAGCTAAAAACATTAAAAAGTTTTTAATTTGATTAAGTTCATCTGTCTTTTATCTTTTATTGTTTATAAATATCATGCCCTATCAAAAAATATTTGCTAAGCACTATAAATATTTCTGCTCAGTTTTCTTATATATTTTTTGTAGTTGTAACCCTTACACTTAGATCCATTATTTATAGTGATTTAGTTTTGTATATAGAGTGTGGTAACAGGTAGGTTCATTTTTATGCATTTAGACATTTAATAGTTTTATCAAAATGTCTTGAAAGTTCATCGTTTATGCATTGAATTGCCTTGATAGTTTTCTGAAAAGTTAATTTACCCTATGTGTGTTTTTCTATTTTGGCCTTCCTATTATTTTATACTGGCCTATATTTCTACCATTATATCAGTATCACACTACTTCTGTTAATATAGCTTTGCAGTAAGTCTGGAAATCAGGTAATTTTAGTTATCTAACATTGTTTTTATATAAAGTTTAAGAGAAGTTTGTTGATTTTCATTTTGGTTTAGATGACTTTAAAATTGTAAATAAATTTAGAGAGATTTGAAATCTTCACAATATTGGGTCTTCTGATCCATAATAATACTACTGTTTTTAATTCACTTAGGTCTTCCATAATTTCCCTTTGCAATATTTCATACTATATTTCATACTTTTCATTGTGTAAAACTTGCACACTTCCTGTTAAATATATCCCTAAAAATTTATTAAATTTGATACTGCTGTGTAGAGAGTTGTTTTTCATTCATGTCAATGTTCATTTGTTTATTGCTTGCATTCAGCAACATGATAAAAGTATTTAATAGTTCTCAAATCTTTTTTGTAGATTTTTAAAAAGATTTTGAACATAGAACAACATATCATCTGTGAATAAAATAACTATTAAAGCCCTTATTTATTCAACTTTTGGTACTCTCTTACTTCTTCTTCTGAGACTAATAGATAGTATTAGGCAATTTGATATTGTCACACTAGTCAACAAGGCTCTGTTTTTAACTCTTATTTTTCTCTGTTTCATTTGAGTTATATTGTTTTGTTTTCAATATAACTGGTCTCTTCTGCAATGTCTAATCTGCTGTTAATCCAATGCAGTGTATTTTTCATTTCAGATATTATGTTTTAAATGGATGGAAGTTTATTTGAGCCATTCTACATATATCCTATGCCTCTCATCATTGTATTCATCTTTTTCTCTACTGTCTTAAATGTGGTACCTATTTATAAATTTTTTAACATCTCTGATTGATAATTCTATTATCTTGATTTTTGGTTCTGTTTCTAGTAGTTTATTTTTCTCCTGGTTGAGAGTCATGTTTTTCTGCTTCTTTGCAATTCTTGATTGGGTAATGAACATTGTGGTTTTACATTATTGGGTCCAGAGTTTTATTGTATTCTTTTAGTGTTGGACATTCTTTTGGTATCCATGTAAATACTTTGTCATTAGTTTAATTGTTTCTAAGCATGCTTTTAAGCATTTCTCTTAGATGTAACAGTTTTTTACTGCCTATTGTTTACTGTCTGAAAACTGTACTTTCATATTTTTTGCATACTTTTTGTTTTTATTTTTTAATTTTAAGATTGGAGGGAAAATCTATTCTCTCTTACTCTAAGAGAGTTGGAATATTTTGTTGTTTTAAGGGTTTTCTTCACTTAATATCGGATAAATATTGCTTCATGTAAATGTGCATGTATGTCATCACATTCAATTAATGATTACATCAGAATGTCTGAGTATTTTAACAATTATCAATTCAGAATTGATTTATTTCTAGGTTATTTGTAATTTTCCAGAATTGAAAAAAATTTCAAACAGCATCATCTATTGAGAATGAGTTAGAAGTTGTAATGATTTTGTAAATATTTAATTATTTCCTATTTATTTAAAATTCTAATAGCACAATTTGATAGAAATAGTCACTGTTTTCTTATTTCTATTTTCAGGGTATTCAGATAGCACATTGGTAAAATTTGGTAACTAACACATTGGCTAAAGGGTGATAACCAAATGAAATAAGTAATGTACAAAGTCTTAACATGTACCTAAAGCCATTAATGTCAATTAAGAGCATGGAAATAAGAGGAAATATTTTAAAATGCTTTTTTAAAAATTTTAATTCATCTTTTACTTGACTATATGACACACAGAAATTAGAGAAAAATTTAATATCATTTACTGACACCATTATTTAAGTATTCTTTATTCCTTTCTGTCTATAATCTGTAATGCCAGAAACCAGGAGAGAGCCAAGAAAATATCTTGTAAGTGTGGATTATTCTGAGTATCAAGTCACCAGAGAGGTGAAAAAAGAGCTAAGTTTAATACTTCCTTCCTCTTTTTATAGCACCTCTCAATTACTTCCATGTGCAACTGATACTTTAAAAACTTTTACTTTCAAATATTCACTTATATTTTAGCTTTTGAGATTTGAAGTTGCTGCATATCAATTTTAGGCATTTCTAAAAGCATTTTATCAAATGCAGCAAGAGGCTAACAGTAGAGGAATAAGAACATTATGTAAATGAGGGTCATATTTCCTAGATGTGTTTTTATATCATCTCCAAATTCAAGCAGTTTTAATAGTTTCTTACAGTGAATCTGCGGTAAGACTGAAAAATAGAATTTTATAATCTGTGCTCCAATGTCTCTATGGCTTGAAACAGTTAGATACTGCAAATCTTACCTAAGGTTTCAAAAGGAAAAACATAACCCAGAAATGAGATAATAGTCTGCAGTTATTGAAGCATTTGAGTAGTTTTGCTTATTTAAAATATAGAGAATACAATATTGACTTGCATATCACAGTTAAATTTTTTTTCTGTCAAAAGACACCCAAATAATAAAGCAAGTCATCAGGAAACTTGCTTAAATGAAAGTCTTTAGAAAGATAAGTTATGCAAAACTCTTTTTCATTAATATAAACAACGCAGTTAAGTACATTGGGAAAGATAAGAGTTTTGACAAATTTAGATGTTGATGAAAGTAAAGCCTTTGCGGTACAGAAAGATTATCTCAGGATAAAAGACAGAGAGACAATCACAGACACATTCTCTCTTCCAGGATTTTAAGATTTAAGGCTATTAATTGGAACAAAATGTGATGTGTCCAAATGCAATAACAGTCCTATAGATGATTCTAAATAATTTCCTTTTTAGGTTATCTATGGATAGAAAACAAACTATACCAAACAGTGACTTAAGACACTAGCTATCATTTATTCTGCTCATGAATATGGAAGTTGCCTACACTCAACTGTGCAATTCTCATTTGTTAACTCATACAGTCACAGCAAGAGGTGCCTGCAGTCTTCATGAAGGCTTTTTCCCTCACATGTTTTGCACTAGAATGAAAAGATTCAAATATACAGACACTAAAACCAGTGGAATTACTGGGTCGCTCTCTCTTTCTCTTTTTGTAGTCACTTCCTGTGGTCCTTTCATATAGTGATCATTTGATAGCTGGCCTTTGTACATTGTAACCAAGACTCCCAGAGAGAACTACTAGAAGACTCATGGCATGTCATAATCTAACCCCAAAAGTCACTCAGAGTCATTTGCACTGCATTTTATTAGAGAATACAGTCATAAATACCTATCTAGATTTAAAAGAACAAGTTTTATTTAAATCTCTTTATGGGAGGAGGATAAAGCGTTCATAGACTAACTCATTCCTCGAAATTGTTTTGCTTTAGAGAAATTTCATGGTGTTGGGGAAAAAATAGTGGATGTAAGCAAACAAACATATTCACATTGTCCAGACAACCAAAAAATGCTAAACTTTTAAAGATAATGAGCATATACTTCTGTAGGTAGCCTGTGCTTTATCAGCCTAATCACCTAAAGTATAACTAACAATCCAATGAGAGAAAAAAAGTAAAATAGGAATTTTTTTCCAGAAATTTATATTTTACTAAAATAAAGTACTTTATGAAATGTTTCTTAAATGATTTGGACCTTTGGGTCATATGTTTCAAAGCATACAAATTTTAATCAATGAACATCAGTTTACCATTATTTCAGTCTATCTTAATGACAAAGACAAAAGAGAATGCAGTTATACAAGACTTAAAAAAATAAAAATATATTCTACATTCCTGGAAGAATATGGAGTGTATGGTTTTTTTAATTTTTTAAAAAATTATTTGTATACATTTGAGGGGTACAAGTGTAGTTTTGTAATACTATACAACATGGATATATTTTGTAGTGGTGAAGTCAGATATTTTAGTATAACCATCATCCAAATAATGTACATTGTACCGATTATATAATTTCTCATCTCTCACCCCTTCCCTACCCTCCTATGCTTCTGAGTTTCCATGTCTAATATTTCCCACTCTATGTCCATGTGTACACATTATTTAGCTCTCATAAATAAGAACATGTGGGATTTTACCTTCTGTTTCTGAGTTGTTTCACTTAAAGTAATGCCTTCAGTTCTGTCCAAGTTGCTGCAAAAGACATGATTTCATTCTTTTACATGACTTCAATAATATTCATTGTATACCATAATTTTTTGTCCAATAATTTGTTTGTGGAAACATAAGTTGACTCCATGTCATTGCTATTGTGAATAGCGCTGTGATAAACATACAAGTATAGGTGTCTTTGTGATATAATGATTTCATTACCTTTGGGTAGATAAATAGTAGTAGGATTGCAAGATTGAAAGGTAGTTCTACTTTTAGTTCTTGAGAAATCTCCATACTGTTTTCCATAGAGTTGCAATAATTTACTTCCGCAACAGCCATGTATAAGTGTAACTCTATCTCCACATCTTCACCAACATCTATTATTTTTTGTCCTTTGAGTAACAGCCATGTTAACTAGTATAAAGTGGAATCTCCTTGTGGTTTTAATTTGTACTTTTCTGATGATTAGTTATCTTGAGCATTTTTAATATAATTCTTGGCATTTGTGTGTCTTCTTCTAAAAAAATGTTGGAAATGGAAAGGTGAGGATATGTAGTTTTTTTCTATTTATTCACTTTTTGGTCATTTAGATCTTGGCTTCATTTTAACTATTTTGAGATTAATTTTAGATTATAGAAGAGTTGTAGAGATAGAGGGACGTATCTCTATATACCTTTCACCCAATGGCTCCCTATGTTAACATTTTACATTACCATGAGTATCAACACAAGAAAATAACTCTGGTACCATACTATCAGCTAAACTAGAGACTGTATTCAAATATCACCAGTTTTCCCACTCATTGTCTTGTTCTTTTCTTGAATATAATTCCTTATTCCACAATACTTTTAGTTAACATGTCTCCTTAGCCTCCATATTTGAAATAGTATTAATTTTTCCTTATTTTTCATGACCTAGTGTATTAATGTATTTTCAAATTGCTGATAAAAACATACCCAAGACTGGATAATTTATGAAGGAATAAAGATTTAATGGACTTACAGTTCTGCGTGACTGGGGGGAAGCCCACAATCATGGCAAAGGCAAGGAGGAGCAAGTCAAATCTTACATGGATGGCAGCAGGCAAAGAGAGAGTTTGTGTGGGGAAACTCTGCCTTATAAAACCATCAGATCTTATGAAACACATTCACTATCAGAAGAATAGTATGGGAAAGATCCACTCCCATGATTCAGTGATCTCCCACTGGGTCCCTCTGACAACATGTGGGAATTCAAGATAAGATTTGGGTGGGGACACAGCCAAACCATTTCATTCTGCCCCGGCCCATCCCAAATCTCCTGTCCTCAAATTTCAAAACCAATCATGCCTTCCCAATAGTCCCCCAAAGTCTTAACACATTTCAGCATTAACTCAAAAGTCCACAGTCCAAAGTTTCAGCTGAGACAAGGCAAGTCCCTTCTGCCTATGAGTCTGTAAAGTTGGAAGCAAATTAGTTACTTCCTAGATATGATGGGGTATAGGCATTGAGTAAATACAGCCATTTTAAATATGAGAAATTGGCAAAACAAAGGAGCTACAGGCCCTATGCAAGTCTGAAATCCAGTGGGGCAAGTATTAAAGCTCCAGAATAATCTCCTTTGACTCCATGTCTCACATTCTGGTCACACTGATGCAAGAGTTGGACTCCCATGCCCTTGGGCAGCTCCACCACTGTGTCTTTGCAGGGCATAGCCTCTCTCCTGGCTACTTTCATGGGCTGGCATAGAGTGTGGCTTTTCCAGGTACACAGTGCAAGCTGTCAGTGGATCTAGCATTCTTGGGTCTGGAGGATGGTGGCCCTCTACTCACAGCTTCAGTAAGCAGTGCTTCAGTGGGGACTCTGTGTGGGGGATCTGACCCCACATTTTCCTTCTGCACTGCCCTGTCAGAGTTTTTCCATGAGGGGCCTACTCCTGCAGCAAACTTCCCAGTACTCCCATTCATTCTCTGAAATCTAGGCAGAGGTCCTCAAACCTCAATCATTCACTTCTGTGCATGTGCAGGATCAACACCATGTGGAAGCTACCAAGACTTGGGCTTCCACCATCTGAAGCAATAGCCCAAGCTGTACCTTAACCTTTTTTATTAATGGCTAGAATGGCTGGATGCAGGTCACCAAGTCTCTAGACTGCGCAGAGCAGAAGGACCCTGGACCCAGCCCACAAAACCATTTATTCCCCCTAAACCTCCAAGTCATGATGGGAGGGGCTGCCACAAAGGTCTCTGAAATGCTTTGGAGTCACTTTCCCCATTGTTTTGGTGATTAACACTTGGCACCTCGCTACTTATGCAAATTTCTGCAGCTGGCTTCAATTTCTTCTCAGAAAATGAGATTTTGTTTTCTATCCCATTGTCAGGATGCAAATTTTCTGAACTTTAACGTTCTGCTTTCCTTTTAAAGCTGAATGCCTTGAACAGCACCCAAGTTACCTCTTGAATGTTTTGCTGCTTAGAAATGTTTTCCACTAAATTCCCTAAATCATCTCTCTCAATTCAAATATCTAGGGAAGAGGCAAAATGATGACTGTCTTTTTGCTAACACATAACAAGAGTCACCTTTGCTCCAGTTCCCAACAAGTTCCTCATTTTCATCTGAGGCCACCTCAGCCTGGACTTTATTGTCCATATCACTATCAGCATTTTCGGCAAGTCATTCAACAAGTCTCTAGGAAGTTTCAAACTCTCACAAATTGTCCTGTCTTCTTCTGAGCTTTCCAAACTATTCCAACCACTGCCTGTAAACTAGTTCCAAAGTCGATTCCACATTTTCAGGTATCTACATTAGCACCCCACTCTACTGGTACCAATTTACTATATTAGTCTCTTTTCTTGCTGCTGATAAAGACATACCAAAGACTGAGTAATTTATTCAGGAAAAAGGGTTTAATAGGCTTACAGCTCCATGTAGCTGGGGAGGCTTCATAATCATTGTGGAAGGCAAGGAGGGGTAAGCCACGTCTTACATGTGTAGGAGATCAGTCAGGGTAGTGGAAAACTTTATAAGAAAATTTACAGGACAAGACACAAACCCTCTTGGAAGGTCTGGAGGTTTTGCAAAGCTCTGGGAGAGAATAAAAGCTGAAGGTAGCTAATTCCCTTACCCTGATGCAGAGGGTGAGAAGTAGATGCAAGGGAGTATAAAGGAGTTTATCTAGGTGAGTTTATTTATGTTGTCCAGAAACTGACCTTTGATCATCCCCATGCAAGACTGCTCCTTGAAAGGGGGGGATGACAACGTTAATTATCCACAGGTTGTGTTGCCTCCAAACCTTTGTCATAAAATCTACTGAATAAATACAAGCAGCTCAGGCTTATCGAGACTGCACTCTCTCTTCGGCATCTCAAAGCTGAGCAGTCCCCTAGCCATGCTCACACAAAATACCTTTGTCTGCGTATTCCTTTCATCCATCACTTATCCAGAGTCTGCAGGACAGACACAGCATACATAGATGTCAGCAGGCAGAGAGATAGTTTGTGCAGGGAAACTCTGCCTTTTAAAACTATCAGATCTCATGAGACATATTCACTATCAGGAGAACAACATGGAAAACACCCACCATGATTCAATTACCTCCCACCAAGTCCCTCCCCAACACGTGGGAATTCAAGATGAGCTTCAAGTGAGGACACAGCCAAACCATATCACTTAGAAATGTTTAAAGAATTCTGGTCAGTTACATTATAGAATGTCCTCCATTTTTTTTTCTTCTGAAGTGTCTCCATTATCAGATATACCTTATATATTACTGGAAGCAATACCACAACTCTGATATATCCTTTCTACTCTCTTGTATCAGGTAGTTCTTGGTGAAGATATGTGTTACTGGTGATGTTAACTTGATCATTGGTTAAAGTACTGTCTGCAGTGATTCTCCATTGTTACTTTTTTCCCTTTGTAACCATTTAATATTTTGAGAGGGACAATTGAAGCTATGAAATATCTCTTTCTGCTTAAATTTTTACCCACTAACTTTAGCATCATCCCAATGGACATTGCTTGTGAAAATTATTAATGTGTGGTTTTAATACCAAACTTCTATTTTTATCATTAATTTTACATTTGTTACTCAGACTTATTCTGTCACGAAGAGACATATTCCTGTCCTCCATTTACTTATATATTTAGTTATTTGTATCGCTATGATCCTAGAAATTTCTCTTTTTCAAGTATTTTGGTTATTTTAGTTCCTTAGATTTCCTATATAAATTTGAATATAATATTATTGATATCTACCAAAAAGCCTGAGAGGGTTTTGTCTGAGATTCCATTTAATCAGTGGATTATTTGGGGAAGAACTGGCATCTTTACAATATTGAGTCTTTCAATTCATAAGCACATATATCTCTTCATTAATTTAGGACTTCTTCGGTATATTATTTCCGATAAACACATATCCAAGACTGGGAAGAAAAAAGATTTAATCGTACTTACTTAGGCCTTAGAATCATAGTGGGAGTTGCAAGTCACTTCTTACATGGTGGCAGCAAAAGAAAGAATGAGAAAGATGCAAAAGTGGAAACTCCTGATAAAATAATCAGATCTCACAAGACTTATTCAGTACCATGAGAACAGTATGGAGAAAACTATTGCAATGATTTAAATTATCTCCCACCAGGTCCCTCTCACAGCATGCGGGAATTATGGGAGTACAATTAAAGATGAGATTTGGGTGGGGACACAGAGCCAAACTGTATCATTCTGACCCTAGCCTCTCCAAATCTCATTTTCTCATATTTCAAAAGCAATCACGCCTTCCCTACAGTCTCCCAAAGTCTTAACTAATTTCAACATTAACCCAAAAGTCCACAGTCCAATGTCTTAACTAAGAAAAGATAAGTTCCTTCCACCTATAAGCCTGTAAAATCAAATACAAGCTAGTTACTTCCTAGATACAATGCGGTACAGGTATTGGATAAATATATCTCTTCTAAATGGGAGAAATTGGCCAAAACAAAGGGGCTACAGGCCTCATGAAAGTCTATAACTAAGCAAGGTAGTCAAATTTTAGTTCTCCAAAATAATCTCCTTTGACTCCATGTCTCACATCCAGGTCACGCTGACATGCTGTTCCAAGAGGTAGGTTCCCATAGTCTTGGGAAGCTCTGCCCCTTTGTCTTTGCAAGGTATAACCCTGCTCCTGGCTGATTTCATGGGCTAGCATTGAGTGTCTGTGGATTTTTCATGCACACTGTTCAAGCTGTTGGTGATCTACCATTCTGAGGTCTGGAAGACGGTGGCTGTCTTCTCACAGCTCCACTATGCAGGGCCCCAGTAGGGACTCTGTTTGGGGCCTCCCACCCCACATTTCCCTTCTGCACTGCCATAGCAGAGTTTCTCCTTGAGGGCACTGCCCCTACAGCACACTTTTGCCTGGGCATGTAGGCATTTCCATACATCTTCTAAAATGTAGGTAGAGGTCCCTAAACCTCAATTCTTGACTTCTGTGCACCTGCAGTCTCAACACCACATGGAAGTTGCCAAGGTATGGGCTTGCACCCTCTAGAACCATTGGCTTAGCTATAACTTGGCCGATTTTCGTAATGGCTGCAGCAGCTGGGATGAAAGACACCAAGACCCAAGCTACACACAGCATGTAGGACCCTGGGCCTGGCCCAAGAGATCTTTTTTTCTTCCTAGACTTTGAGGTCTGTGATGTGAGGGGCTGCCATGGAGATCTATGACATGTTGGAGATATTTTTCCCATTATCTTGGGGATTAACATTTGGCTCCTTGTTACTTATGGCAATTTCTGAAGGCAGCTTGAATTTCTCCTCAAAAAAATGGGGTTTTCTTTTATATTGCATCTTCAGGCTGCACATTTTCTGAACTTTTATGATGTTTCCTTTTAAAACAGAATGCTTTTAAAAGCACCAAAGCCATCTCTTGAATGTTTTACTTCTTAGAAATTTCTTCTGCCATATAGCCTAAATCATCTCTCTGTAGTTCAAAGCTTCAAAAATTTCTAGGGCAGGGAAAAGATGCCACCAGTCTCTTTGCTAAAACATAACAAGTGTCACCTTTGCTCCAGTTCCCAAAAATTCCTCATCTCCATCTGAGACCAACTCAGTCCGGACCTTTTTGTCCATATCACTATCAGCATTTTGTCAAAGCCATCTGATAAATCTCTAGAATGTTCTAAACCCTCCCACATTTTCCTGTTTTTTTTCTGTGCCCTCCAAACTGTTCCAACCTCCGCCTGTTACCCAGTTCCAACGTCACTTCCATATTTTTGGGTATCTTTTCAGCAATACCCCACTCCTGTTACCAATTTACTGTATTAGTCCATGTACATGCTGCTGATAAAGACTTACCCGAGACTGGGAATAAAAAGAGTTTTAATTGTACTTACAGTTCCACATGTCTGGGGAGTCCTCAGCATCATGACAAGAGGCAAAAGGCACTTCTTACATGGCTGCAGCAAGAGGAAAAATGAGAAAGATGCAAAAGTGGAAACTCCTGATAAAACCATCAGATCTCATGACACATATTAGCTACCCTGAAAACAGTATGTGAGACACTGCCCACATGATTCAAAGTGTCTCCCACTGGGTCCCTCCCACAACACGTGGGAATTATGGGAGTGCAATTCAAGGTAAGATTTGGGTGGGGATACAGAGCCAAACCATATCATTCGGTTTTTCTCATAAGTAGTTTCTTTTCCTATTTCATTGGATTGGTTATATTCTGGCTTGTATGGTATCAGACCATAATTTATATATTTGTTTATCTGTATTTAATTTGCCTTTTTGCTACGTTTACTTTATTATTCTTTGTCTAATGTTTTCACCAGTTTGAATATAATGTACACACTTTTCTTTAAAAAACACCAATTGTTTTGTTCTGATATTTGTGTTTTTATAGTTTGATGATTGTCATTAATTCTGAAACATTCTCAGTCACTCTTTTTTAAACAATTTCTCTTGTCTTATTGTCTATTATTTTCCTCTAGAATTCTAATTACACGTAAGTTAGACCATATGGTATTTCCAGACAGCTCTTGAGTGTTTTATATTTTTCTTTTTGTTTTTCAGTCGGTATAATTTCTATTGTCTGATTTTTCTGATTTGAGTTTATTGATCTCTCAGGGTGTCAAGTGTACAAAGACAGTCTTTAAGTCTCTGTTACTATGTTTTTAATTTCTAGTATTTCCATTTGAATTTTTTCTTTTGTTTGATTTGTATCCTGTACTTGTATTCTTTTAATACAAGTATTAAAAGAATTCTTTTAATTCTATTAATTGTATTCTTTTAATAATTTATTTTTTATTGGTATAATTTTTTCTACTGCAATTCCCAATATGATCCTGAATATTGTATACCTTTTCCATAGGATGTTTTAACATATCGATCATAACTATTTTAAATGCCCTAGTATAAATTCTAATACCTGTGTCATTTAAAATATGGTTTTGATTATTACTTGGTCTCTTAGCAGTGTACTATCTCAGATGATTTTGTTTGTCTTATAGTTTTTGTTGAAAGCCACCTGCAATCTGCTTAGGACAATACACACTGCAGTAAACAGTTTTTTAATGCTGAAAATGGTTATATCTTTTCTCTTGAATGCTTTCAGTGCAGGAGTTTAAGCTAACTAATTAATTAATTCAGGTGATGAGCTGAGAAGAAGTATATTGTTGCTATAGTTATTATCAATGCATAATAGGATACACATTCATTTAGCAATACCATGTGTTTAGTGTACAGATTGGTTTGACCCTGAGTCTTGGCCTTCCTTTTACATTGTGCCTCAGAGAGTGTTATTTTTCACATGTGCTTACTCTTTTCTGATCATGCTCTCTGCAGTTCTCAATCATTACTTGTTTTTCAAAGCTTGGCAGCTTGGCTCCCAGTACTTGAGAAGCATTTTTAAATGGTTTGATCAAGCTTTAAGTCTTAGGCAGTCACAGTACCCCAGGTTTGCGGAATGGCTCCTACTTATTTCTTTTCACCTCCATTAGATTAGTTCAGAGTCCAGTTCATGGATCTTCACCTGATTCAGGAGTAGATATTTTCCCCATGTTTTATTCTAGATGCAATAAATTTTCTCCAGTATCATAAAGGCAGTGGTGTATGTTGCCCACCTCTGCATAAATGAAAGCTTTTGTTCTATAGTGGATTTAGAGGAGAAGCGCTCAAGTGGGAGTCTTCTCTAACAGAACTGCTATTGCCCTCCTCTACATTTGATCTACAATGGAAACTTTATTAGGACTCATTTTGATAGTTTTTGTGAATACTCAGTGAGATTGTTGATAAACGCTTTCCACAGAGTGTAAAATACCTCAATATCTGTGACACCCAGGGCATTACAACGTCCTACCAACTCAAATGCAGCCTTCAACAATTTTCATTATATATGCTGCGCTCCTGTTAAGTAAAGACAGCGCTCACTTCTCTCTCCCTCCAGGTTTCTCTGCCTCTCTGCAGATTGCTGTCTCTAATGAAATTTTGGGGCAGTGGGTTGATCTGAATGAAAAAAAAAAAAAAAAAACATGAAAACTGTTTTTCCTAAACTTTCACTCCACAATCAAGATAGAAGACTTCTGTGACTAAATGTGTAGGTATTTTCCCCTCACATGCCAAGAAAGCAATAAATTCTGCAACTGGATGTGCTCTAATTCAAGTCTGGCACTGTCTCCCTGGAGATACCATCAGACCGTACAGGTTGAGGGCTCAGTTCCACAAAATTGCCTTCCACTTCTGATGCCAACCATGAGCCCCAGGTTTTTTCTACCTGTGTTTATGATTGACCCACTATAAATTGGGGCTTTCACAGCACCTCTCTGGGTTCAGTTAATTTGCTGGAGTGGCTCACAGAACTCAGGGAAAATGTAACTCAAGTTTATCAGTTTATTATAAAAAAATGCAAAGGGTACAAATGAAAAGAAGCATAGAGCAATGTATGGGCGAAGAGGCATAGAGCCTTCATACTCTCCTCGTGCATGCCACTCATCAGAAACCTCTACATGTTCAGCTATCCAGAAGCACTCTGAATCTTGTTTTATGAGGGGTTTTATGGAGGCTTTATTACATAGGCATGATTGATTAAACCATTTGCCGTTGGTGATCAACTGAACTTTTAGCCCCTCTCTCCCCACTGAAGGTTTAGGAGTGGTACTGAAAGTCTCAGCCGTCTAATCCTGCTTTAGTCTTTCTAGTGACCAGCCCAATCCTGTGGCTACCTAGAGGTTGTCAGCCACTAGTCAAGTCACTAGCATAGAAAATTTTATAATACTGGATATTTCAAGGACTTTATGAATTGTATGTCAAAACATGGGGACTGAAGACCAAATATATGTATTTCACAGTATCACAGTTGCTCTGTCAACTTAACTTTATAATGGGTTCAAAACTGGTCATGAATTTAGAGTTTGTTGTATTTTATTTCATTGTAAATATGGGAATAAAGTACCTTCAACTTCTCAACATCTAGAGATGAAGACAGAAGTCTCATTTGTTCACTTTTGCATTGTTTAGAATTTTAACAATAGCATACATGACATTAAAATAGTCCAGATATGTTTAAACATATATACCTACCATAAATACATCTGCTTAGTCCCTTGTAAAAGTTAAGGTACAATAAACAATGATATTTCTTGATTTATAATGAGAAAAAAGTAGTTTAAAAGGATAAATAAAACAAATATTTTAAGAGAAATCCTAGTGATTACAGTGTTTCTGACTAAAGTATGATGCAAACTAGCACATGTGTATGTGTACCAAGGGCAGGACCACAGAAAATATGTTTGCTTAGGTTATTTCTACATTTTGTATAGATTTTCTGTGAGAAAGTTTCCTAAACTTTGCAAAAAAAAAAAAAAAAAATCTGGAGAATGGAAGAGAGATGAAAGGATAAGTTGGAGAAAAGGGGTGAGTTTCCTGATGAAAGGTAATGTGTGTATTGTTAAGAGTAAAGGATGGGAGTGCTGGCTACAGAATGTCAAGTGAAATGTGGAATGAGAAGAACTAGAAGAAGAGGGTTTTCAAAGTGTTGTGAATTACAAGAAAAAGTAATAAAATGTGATTTCTGTGTAAATATCTTTTGGCTTATGAATTGATGTTTCCTTGACTATAATATTGCTTTCTGACTAGGCAATAGAGATTCCAGGATCTAATTTCAGAGTTAAGTGTTTATATGTAAATCCACCAAATGTTTAGAGTTCTTTTATAGAGTGTTAATTAGACTTTTCATTTCTTCATTTTACTGTTTTTATTCAATAAATTTTCAAGAGATAAAATATAATATTTTTATGATAAGAAAATCAATAAGAGCTATTTTTAGAAGTCAGTCTTTAAATTGAAGTCCACCATAGTGTGGAAATTTAATAAAGAAATAAAATGACAATATATACCGAAGTGAGAGGTCTGTCACCACCTAGCTGGATGACCTTATATTAGAGAACAAAGTTCTTTAAGCTTCAGTTTTCACACAAATTAAATAATAACTTTAAATTGGGTTTGTTATTTTTGGTAACTATGCATCAAAAAACTCTAAGACCTAGAGAGTGGCACCAGGGGGCTCAGCAGAAAGCACCTCAGGGCTGCTTCCTTGTTTGTTTCTTTGTTTGTTTGCTTTAACATTAAGCTGCCTGTTAATTTTAAAGTAAAGCTACTGATGTACAAAATTAAACATTAAAAAATTTGTGACCTAAAGCTATTTTAATTCCTAAATTGACAAAACACTCTGAGACATTTTGTTAGTTTCCTAGAATAGTCATAACCAAGTACTACCACAAACTATGTGGTTTAAAAACACATATTCTCTCAGAGTTCTGAAGGTCGGAAGTATAAAATTAAGGTATCTGTAGGCCTATGATCCCCCTAACGTTCTTAGGTAAGAATCATTTCTTGCAACTTCCTAGCTCTGCTGGTTGCCAGTAATTCTTAGCATTCTTGGACTTGTAGATTCCTAAATTCAATCTCAGACTCCATCTTCACGTGGCATTCTTCCCTCTGTGAGCCTGCATATATTCAACTCTTGTTATAAGGACATGAGTCCTACTGGATTAGGACCCTCCTTAATCTAATATCACTTTATTTTAGCTTGGTTACATCTGCAAAGACCTTGTTTCCCAAAAAAGTCACATTACAAATACAAGGCATTAAGACTTCAACATATCTTTTAGAAGGACACAGTTCAACCCACAACAGACACTAATGGGGTAAGTATAACATAGCATGGCTTGGCATAGAATGGCACAGCATAGTATAGCATATTTGTTTTGAAAGATCTATAGTAATTGAGATGTTTAAAAGATATATTCTTATCTGAGCCTGACACGTTTTAACTATATGAGCTTGAGCAAGACTCTTAATTTTTCCAAAACTAATACCTTTATCTGCAAAATGCAACTAATAATTTTACCTATTTCATAAAGCTGCTTGGAGATTCATGAATTTATATATGTAAAACACTTGGAATAGCAAATGATGCATAGCAGATGTCCTGTAACTATTTGTAATTATTATATTTTTTATATATAATAAGGCTGTATAAATTAACTGCCAAGTTAGAGACTAACTCTTTAAAAGAGAAGTGAATTCAATGTAGAATGAAGTAACATGGGTGTCCTCGAATCACACTGAGCTTGAGCCCTCAACTACCACTAGAGATTGGAGAGATGAAAAGAAATGTTTCGTTTTTGTAAAGTGATGTAGATGAGCAAAAGTAATTACTTTCTGTTATTTTCTCTCTGTATTCAAACAGAAAAAATTATTTATACATGATTGCAATATTTTTCAACATGAAAACATTTACTATTCCTTGTTAGAATTTTTCTTTAAAATATGTATTACAAATCATGAGTGTTTCATTTCTAATGGCATGTGAATATACTCTGCAAAGGAAAATAATGAGCTGAATATTTCTTGCCCATTCTTTAAAAAATTCTGGAAAATACAGTGTGGAGTCACAAAGATAGTCAGCTTTATAAACTAGTGTGGTATCACAGGTTTTGAGTGAATTAATAATTATTACATATGCATATGCATATAATTATGATATAATGTACACATACTTATATATTATCATATAATATACTCTACATATAATTTCTATTATCTAAAGAAAGATTAAAAGTAATTGGCTATATACAATGACTTAATACTTTTCCATTTTGAGATGTAAACAAACGCTCAAATTTTAAATTATTTTTTGAATGTTGATCAACAAGTGTTCGGAAATGTGCTAGCAAATATGAGACATGGTTGTGTTTCCAAATCTTATATTCAAGTAGAGAGATATTTAATCACATGAAAATATATGTCACTCAGGAATTCAACAGCAATGCAAATACTGACTGGAGGCATCACAGGGCAAAATAGTACTTCATAAAATGTTTAATGGAGAGTCTTAGGGATTTCTATCAAAATCGTATGAACTGCTTTTTCTTTCTTCATCATGGTAAAATACATATAAATTCTGCCATTGTAATTATTTTAAGTGTATTATTAAGTGGCATTAATTACTTTCACAATGTAATTCCAATATTGTCCAAATATGTCCAACCATCTATTTTCAAAACCTTTTTAACACTCCAACAGACACTCTTTAAGAAGTAAGCACATATTTCCAATTCCCCTTTCCCCAATTCCTGATAACTTCTAAACTACTTTCTCTCTTTATACATTTACCTATTTTAGATATTTCAGATAGATTGGAATATACAATATTTGCTCTTTTGTGTCTGTGTGATTTCACTTACCACAATGCTTTTAAGTATAAATCATTGTTGTAGCATGTATACAAATTTTATTTTTTATTATGGCTGAATAAATATCCCATTGTATGAATATACCACATTTTGTTTATCTATCTGTTCGTGGAAAGTGAGTTGTTTTCATCTTTTAGTTACTGTTAATACTGCTGCAATTAACATTGGCATGGAAATATCTGTTTGAGTCTCTGTTTTCAGTTATTTTAGGCATATATCTAAAAGTGGAATTGCTAGGTTGTATGGTAATTACATGTTTAAATTTTTGAGGGAACGCCAAACTGTTTTCCACAGTGGCTGCTTCATTTTACATTCCCATCAGCAATATAAAAGGATTTCAGTTTCTTACATCTGCACTAACACATATTTTTTATTTGTTTTTTAATAACAGCCATTCTAATGGGCATGAAGTAACATCTCCTGGTTTTAATTTGCGTTTCCCTAGTGATTACTAATGCTCATGTGCATTTCTCTTTTGATTAGTGAATATTTGAAAATCTTTTCATGTACGTATAGCCCACTTTTATATCTTCATTGAAGAAATTTTTATCCATTTACATTTTCCATTTTTAAATTGTATTGTTTATTTTTGTTCTTGAGTGTAGGAGTTCTTTATACATTCTGAGTAAAAGCCTTTCTCAGATATATGATTTGCAAATATTTTTTCATACTCTGTAGGTTTTTTTTTTTTTTCTTGACAATGTCCTTTGTGGCACAAAAGATTTCAGTATTGCCAAAGTCCAACTTGTTGATTTTTCCTTTGTTTTTATTTTTTATTGCTTTTAGTGTCATATATGAGTGTCTGTTGCCAAAACCATGAACATAAAGGCTTATGTTTTGTCTGAGGTATTTTATAATTTTAGCTCTTACATTTAGGTCATTGATACATTTTTAATCAAGTGGTCTAATTGTGTTCTTCTGCATGTGGAAATTCAGTTGTTTCAGCACCATCCATTCTGATACACTATTTTTTTCACCATTGATGGACTTAGCACCCTTGTCAAAAATCAGTTGGTCATAAACACGTGGTTTAAACTCTTAATTCCATTCAATTTGCTCATATGTTTATTCTTCTGCAAGTATCAGACTGTTTTGATTACGGAAACTTTGTAGTAACTTTCCAGAATAGAAAGTGTGTGTTCTTGAACTTTGTTCTGTTTTTCAAAATTGTCGTGGCCTTGAGGGGACCCTTGCAATTCTGTACTTATTTGAGAGTTGGCTTCCCTGTTTCTGCAAATAAAGGCTTTTGAAATTTTGATAAGGAGTGTGTTGAATCTGTAAATTGATTTGATTTTTTTTTGAATTGCTCATTGCTGTTTATAGAACCACAACTAGATTTTGTGTGCTGATTTTTTTTTTAATTTTTTAACTCCAATGCTTTCAGAATTATGTGGAGTTTTTTAAATTATGTAACATCAAGTGATCTCTGACTACAGACAATTTTATTTTTTCCTTTACAATTTCAATGCTTTATATTGCTTTTGCTTGTTTAATTTCTCTGGCTACAATTTCCAGTAAAATGTCAAATAACAGCAATAAAAAAAGCATGTTTGTCTTGCTCGTTATCTTAGTGGGAATGCTTTCAGTCTTTACAATGGCATAGATACTTATTAGTGTGAGATCTTATAAATGTTCTTCATTATTGTTTAGAAAGTTCCTTTGTATTCCTACTTTTCTGTTTTTATCATGAAAAAATGCGGAGTTTTGCCATGTTTTTTTTTCTGAAACAACTGAGATAATCATTTTTTTTTCTTTTTCTTCCTACTAATGTAAGATATTGTGTAGATGGATTTTTCTATGTTGAACCATCCTTGAATTCCTTAGATAAATCCTGCTTGGTCATAGTGTATAGGTTTTAGATGTTGTTTGATTAGGTTTGCTAATATTTTCCTAAGGAGTTTTGCATATGTATTTATAAGGGATACTGTTCTGTGTTTTTTCTTTTCTTGTGATGTTTTTATCTGATATTTGCATTGTTAGCTTCATAAACTGAATTTTAAAATATCTCTTTATTATCAAGGTTATTTTGGAAACAGTTTGATTTTTTTTTGTTTTGTTTTGTTTTTCATTTTTCAATATTTGTTATGATTAACTACTGAAGACATCTGGTCCTGGTTTGCCAGTTTGGTTGATCTTCTCAAAGGCCCAACTCTTGGGTACCTTGATTATATTGTCTGTCTATTCTCTTTTTTATGTCTCCACTTTAACAATTATCATTGTTTTGTTTCTGAAATCTTTGGGTTTGGTTTTCATTTCTAGTTACCACTTTGTTGGTATTTTCCCTAGTTCCTTAAGATGTAAATTCCTTTTTGTAATTCCTCAAGATGTACATTTGGGTTACTAATTTTAGATCTTTTTTTAAAATATAGGTATCTGCAGCTATAATTTTCTCACTGAGCACTGCATTTGTTACATCTATTAAGGTTTTACATATTGTGTTTTATTTTAACTCATCTCTAAGTATTTTCTAAATTTTTGCAATCTTCATTGACAGTCATGGATTAATATTCATAAAACAGATTTAGAGTTACAAAACAAAATTACAAAAAATATTAACTTCTGTATTTGTCCATATATTTACCTCTACTGGTGATATTTATATCTTTGTATTGCTGTGAATTACATCCGATTTCCTTTCATTTCAACTTAAATGTTCCTTTTTGAATTTTTTTGTAAGGAATGTCTAGTGGTAATTAACTTTCTCAGATTTGGTTATCTGAAAATGTCTCAATTTTACTTTATTTCTCAAGGATAGTTTGTCAGGTATAGAATTCTTTATTGACATCCATTTGTTTTTTTCGTTCAGCATTATAAATATATAATACTCATGCCTTTGGCCTTCACATTTCACTTGAGAAATCAGCTCCTAATCTTGTTGAGGATCCTTACATATGATGATAAGTCATTTCTCTCTCACTTCATTCAAAATTGTCTTATCTTTGGCTTTTAGCAATTTTACTATACTGTGTCTTAACATGGGTCTGGTTAATTTTATTATACTTCGATTATGTTGATCTTCTTGGATTTGCATACACATGTACTTGATAAAAAGGGTAGTATTTTTGTTTCATTTACCTTCAATAGTCTCTCTTCCCCTGTTTTCTATTTCTTCTAGTTCTGAGACTTTCATAATTTGTATGTTCTTGAATTGATAGTTTTCATCAGGTTACTTAGGCTCTGTTAAGTATTCTTTATTACTTTTTTTTTCTTTCTGCTCCTCAGAGTCAATAATTTTAACTGTCCTATCTTCACGTTCACTGATTCTTTCTTCTACCTCCTCAAATCTGCTGTTGAGTCCATATAGCAAAACATTCACTTTAGTTATTGATTTTATCTCAAGAGGTTTTGCTTGGTTTCTTTGAATATATTTATCATTTTAATGTTATTGTCATTTTGTTTAGACATTGTTTTGTTAATTTTGTTAGTTTTTTATTTTTTTCTGTTTCTTCTCTTAGCTGTTTAGCATATTCAGAAGAGTTGTTTAAAGATTTGTCCAGTCAATCGCATGATTGGGCTTTCTCCAACAGTTTAAAATGCTGTAAGGGAAAACCATAGAATGGACATCTTAAACAACAGAAATTTATGTATCACCGTTCTGGAGGCTGGAATTCTGAGGGTAAGGGCCTGGTGGATCTGGTGTCTGGTGAGGGTGTATTTCCTGGTGGATCCAGTGTCTGGTGAGAGTGTGTTTCTTGGTTTGCAGATGGCAGTTTTCTTATTGTATCCTTTCATTTTAACCTAAAGAAGTCCCTTCAGCATTTTTTTAATAGGGCTAAAATGTGAAGAGCAGAGAGAATGAGTGAGAGAGAGATCAAGCTCTTATGTTTCTTCTTATAAAACTTCTAATCCACTCATGATGGCTCCACCCTTGCGACTTAATCATCTTCCAAATGTGCCACCATTTAGCTCCATCACATTGGGGGTTAGGATTTCAACATATACACTTGATGGAGAAACAAACATTTAGCTCTTTGCATATTTTGTCAATTTAATTTTTTTCCTTTCCATAGGCAGGTTTTTTTTCCCTGTTTATTTGCATGTCTTGTGATTTTGTTACTGTTTTTAAAAAGTAGACTTTTGAATGCTTTAATGTGGCAACTCTGGAAGTCAAATTCTCGCTCTCACTCAGGATTTGCAGCTTTTTTATTGTTGAAAGTTTAATAGTTCATATGTTTAGTGACTTTTCCAAACAATTGTAAAAATTGTATTCTTTGTCATATGTGTTCCCTGAAATCTCTGATCTTTTATCGTGTGTTTAGTTAATACTTTGGAAGAGATTTTCTTGATTGTCATGAGCTAAAAACAAGTAAATAAACAAAACAACAACTATAGAACACAAAGAAAAAAAGCAAACCAAAACAAACTTCTCTATCAATCACTGCAGATTGGCTCTGTGCTGGGGGACTTCAAATCTCTGCCAGCTTTCTAACTTAGTCTAGTCCCCAACACAAAATATTAGGAGCATCTCAGTTTTTCTGAGCAAATATCTTGCCCTGGTTATGCATGTGGAATTCTAAATTCTCTTGTATACACAGATGTTCCTAGTTTTCCAAAGAATCTATCATGACTTTACTTACTGAACTTTAGATGGTATATAAAAATGAACAGCTTTTCCACACTACCCACAGAGAGGTCCATATGGCATTGTTCTGTATTCCTGTCAGTCCTAACTTAAAAGGAAACCTTCGGCCGGGTGCGGTGGCTCAAGCCTGTAATCCCAGCACTTTGGGAGGCCCAGACGGGCGGATCACGAGATCAGGAGATCGAGACCATCCTGGCTAACACGGTGAAACTCTGTCTCTACTAAAAAAATACAAAAAATTAGCCGAGCGAGGTGGCGGGCGCCTGTAGTCCCAGCTACTGGGGAGGCTGAGGCGAGAGAATGGCGTAAACCCGGGAGGCGGAGCTTGCAGTGAGCTGAGATCCGGCCACCGCACTCCAGCCTGGGCGACAGAGCGAGACTCCATCTCAATGTCCGGAGCCCCTCACGTCTTGCAAATGAAAGAGGAGGATGTCCTTAAGTTCCTTGAAGCAAGAACACACTTAGGAGGTTTGTGGTATTTATATCAATAAAATATAGTAAAACAGTTTTAAAGAGAATATATATGTATGTATATATATACACACACATACACACACACATATATGTCTTTAAACATACAGACACACACACTCACACACACATACATACACACTGAAAGTTGAACTAATAAACAACAAGCATCATGCTACCCAACTTCAAACAATACTAGGTTATGGTAACCAAAACTGCATGGTACTGGTACAAAAACAGACACATAAACCAATGGAACGGAATAGAGAACCAAGAAATAAGACTGCACATCTGCAGCCATCTGATCTTTGATGAACTTGATAAAAACAAGCAATGGGGAAAATCTATATAAGAAATGGTGTCGGGAGAACTGGCTAGCCATATGGCAGAAAATTGAAACTGGACTCCCTTTTTACACCCTACAAAAATCAAGTCAAGATGGATTAAAGCCTTAAATGTAATACTCAAAACTATAAAAACCCTAGAAAAATCTAAGTAATACCATTCAGGACATAGCAACGGACAAAGATTTCATGATTAAGATGACAAAAACAATTGCAACAAAAGCAAAAATTGACAAATGGAATATAATTAAATCAAAGAGCTTCTGCACAGCAAAATAAACTGTCATCAGAGTGAACAGACAACCTACAAAAGAAAATTTTTGCAATCTGTCTGACAAAGGTCTAATAGCCATCATCTACAAGAATCTTACGTGAATTTACAAGGAAAACAAATCTCGTTAAAAAGTGAACAAAGAACAGGAACAGATACTCCTCAAAATAATACATACATGTGGCCAACAAACATACAAAAAAAAGCTCAACAGCACTGATCATTAGAGAAATGCAAATGAAGACCATTATGAGATACCATCTCACACCAATCAGAATGGCTATTATTTAAAAGTCAAGAAACAATAGATGCTGGAGAAGTTGTGCAAAAAAAGGAGCACTTTTATACTGTTGGTGGGAATCTAAATTTGTTCAAACATTGTGAATGACAGTATGGGGCTTCCTGAGATCTAGAGGCAGAAATACCATTTGACCCAGCAATCCTATTACTGGGTATATACACAAAGGAAAATAAATCATTCTATTATAAAGATACATGAACAAATATGTTCACTGTGGCACTATTTGCAATAGGAAAGACTCGGAATCAACCTATATTCTCATTAACAGTGGACTTGATATAGAAAATGTGATACATATACACCATGGAATACTATGCATCCATAACAAGGAATGAGATCATGTCCTTTGCAGGAATATGGATGCCAGAAGACATTATCCTCAGCAAACTATCACAGGAACAGAAACCCAAATACCACAAGTTCTCATAAGCAGGAGCTGAATGAGGAGAACACATCAACACATGGTGGGGAACAACACACATTTGGGCCTATTGGAGGGAGAGCGTCAGGAAGAATAGCTAGTGGATGCTTGGCTTAATACCTGGGTGATGGGATTATCTGTGCAAAAAACACCGTGGCACACCTTTACCTACATAACAAACCTACACATCCGGCACATGTACCCTCGAACTTAAAAGAAGAGTGGGAAATAAAAAAAAAAAGAAACCAGAATACTTACCCTGGGCAACTTAGGGCAGGCTCAAATCCCACTGTTACTACTGCAGCTGGTGCTCTTTTGAAAGTAACACCTCCTGGCTTGAGGCCAACCAACACTGTCCATTAAAATATCTCTAGGTAGAATAACATGACACTCAGAAAGGAGAAAATGACTGCACAGGTAGTTATCACCACCACACACAACACCCTGAATCTCAAGAGATCTTGATTCTGTCCACGTGACAAGTTCACTACAATTATAAGCAGCATTTGAGTAAGCCAGCACACTGTCTACAACAAGGAATCTCACAGAGTCTATGTCAATCTCCACCCCCACCCATTAGAGCTGGTGCTGATATCCACTGCTGGGAGACTTGAAGACAGATCACATCACCGGCTCCCTTGCAGATATTTTCCAGCAACGGCCCAGAGTGTGGAATCCCCACTGGGTGGCTCAACCCAGAAAAATAATAGCAATCAATGTAGTCTGGCTCTCAGGAGCTCCTACTTCTAGTGGAAGAGGGAGAGCACCACATCAAGGGAACATCCTGTGGAACAAAAGTATAAGGACAGCAGTCTTTGAGTCCCGAATCTTTCCACTGGTGGAAAGTTTCTTTCAGCAGAGGGACAATGGCAGGCTGGGAACAGGAGAGAAAGTCTGCATCTCTATCCTCTATCCCAATAATCAGGTGGTCTGCATGCTCACAAAGGGTCTAGGTGAAGGGGTCCTTGTTCCCCTCTTTCCACCACTGCAGGCAGAGCTGGAACTCCTCTCATGGCAAGTCAGCATGGATGCAACTGTAGACAGACTTCCTGGAAAAATTAAGGGTGATTATATCCCCACAGGAAGAGCACTCCCCAGTTTCAGGCTCGAACAAGGACAGTGTCACAATTTCTCTCTACTTGGAACATCAACATTCCTACAGATTGGAAAAAAAAAAAAAAAAGGTGCCTGTCTGACTTGAATAGCTGGAACACTGGACAGGAGTGAGGTAGATAGCTTTCCTGTTGACCCAGCAGAGGAGCTAAGGTCAGTCACCCCTCTTTCTGATAAAACCTCAGTGCATCTAATTGTGAGCTCCCACAGACACCTTTATCAAGGCTGGGACCTCTGCCCAACACTAGGTATTGCATCTACCCACCTGCTTTAGCTACAACTATTTTTTTTACCCAGGGGTACATCCCCTACTGGTATGAAGCCTGAAGCATCAACTTGGTAAATAGAAAACTGAGGAAATAATAAATAAATTTAAAAGTGCACATAATGGAGGAATTATTTAAGCTTCAAGAGATCCTTGCCATTCTAACCTCACAACAGACAATAAGCTTGCCCATACATGAAGTACATAACTACTACAATCAGCATTTGAGAAAGCCAGCACGTAACTACTCTATATAACCAAGGAAATCATAAAGAATTTTCCATCCTAATAGCACCAGGAACCAAATTGGGTTATAATAAACTATAAACATTAAAGCCACATCCTTAAGAAAGAGAGAGAGAAAAAAAAAACATAGTCAAATCAAAAATAAATTCAAGAATAATTTGAATAGTCTACCCAAATTAGAAGAAACAAACAAACAAAAAAATTCTGGTAATGTGACAAAATAGTGTTCCATAACACCTCTAAACGATCACAGTAGCTTCTCAGCAACATATCCAAACCAAGATCAAATATTTGAAATACCGAATGAAGAATTCAGGAGACTGATTATTCTTTATGTTGGTTTTCACCTTTCTCTGCTACCTACTCAAGGAGATAGCAGAGAAAGGTGAAAACCAACATAAAGGAATTAAAAAGCAATTTAGGATGTGAATGAAAATTTTCCAGAGAGATATAATTCATAAAGAAAAAACAATCAGAACTTCTGTAAATGAAAGACGCAAATAGGTAAATTTTTTAAAATGCAGTGGAACATTTAAACAATAGACTAGAACAAGTAGAAGAAAGAATATCAGAGCTCAAAACAAGTCTGTTGAATTAACCTAATTAGACAAAGATAAAAATAAAGAAGCAAACAAACAAAAAAACAAATTCTCCAAGAAATCTGGGATCACATTAAACATCCAAACCCAAGAATAATTGATGTTCCCGAGGGAGAAGAGAAGGCTAAATGTCTGGAAAATTTACTTGAGAGAATAATTAAGAAAAACTTCCCTAGCCTTGCTAGAGGTTTAGATATACAAATACAAGATGCTCAAAGAACTCCTGGGAAATTGATTGCAAAAAGATAATCACTAAGGCACGTTCACCAGGCTATCTAAAGTCAAAATGAAGGAAATAATTCTAATAGCTGTGAGATGAAAGCATTAGGTTACCTGCAAGAGAAAATCTATCAGAGTAACAGCAGACTTCTAAGCCAAAACTTTACAAGATAAGAGGGTCTTTGTGTCCTATCTTTAGCCTTCATAAACAAAATAATGGTCAGCCAAGAATTTTGTATCCTGCAAAACTAAGCTTTATAAATAAAGGAAAGATAAAGTCTTTTTCAGACAAACAAATGCTAAGGGAATTTGCCACTACCAAACCAGCAATATAAAAAATGCTAAATGGAGCTCTAAATCTTGAAACAGAAGTTTCATGCGCACCAAAATAGAACTTTCTGAAAGCATAATACTCACAGGGCCTATGAAACAATAACACAGTGAAAAAATAAAGTACCTAGGTAAAAATTAACATGTTGTATAAAACAGTACTTCCCATCTGGATATTAATGTTGAATGTAAATTGCCTAAATGCAACACTTAAAAGCTACAGAATAGCAGAATGAATTTTAAAAACCACCAACCAACTATCTGTTGTCTTCAAGAAACTCACCTAACATGAGGATTCATATGAACTCACGGTAAAGGGGTGGAAAAAGATATTCAATGCAAATTGAAAGCAAAGTGAGCAGGTGTAGCTATTCCTATATCAGACAAAACAGACTTTAAGCAATAACAGTAAAACAACAAACAAAAAACCGACACAGAAGAATATTATATAATAATAAAAGGATCAGTCCGACAAGAAGATATTACAGTGTTAAATTTATATGCACTTAACACTGAAACTCCCAGATTCACAAAACAATTGCTACCAGACTTAAAAGATAAGATAGACAACAACAACAAAATAGTGGGGAACTTCAATACTCCACTGAGAACAGAAAGTCAACAAAGAAACAATGGACTTAAACTATACCCTAGAACAAATGAAGTTAACGGATATTTACAGAACATTTTCCTCAACAACTGCAGCTTATACATCCTTCTTATCGGCACATGAAATATTCTCCAAGATAGACCATACAATAGGCCACAAAAAAAGTCTCAAAAAACTTAAGTAAATTGAAATCATATCAAATATCTTCTCAGACCACAGTGGAATGAAACTGGAAATCAATTCTAAAAGGAAACCTCAAAACTATACAAATACATGACAAGTATATAATCTGCTTTTGAATGATTTGGGGGTAAATAATAAAATCAAGATGAAAATTTTAAAAATGTTTGAAATGAATAATAACAGTGACACAAGTTATCAAAACTTCTGAGGTACAGCAAAAGCAGTGCTAAGAAAAATGTTCATAGTGTCAAATGTCTACAACAAAAGTCTGAAAATCACAAATTAGCAAACTAACGTCATACCTCAAGGAACTAGAGAAACAAGAACAAACTAAATCCAAAATCCAGCAGAAGAAAGAAAAAAAAAGTAGAGCAAAACTAAATTAAAACAAACAAACAAACAAACAAAAAAAATAAATGAAACAAACAGCTAGTACTTCGAAAAGATAAAAAAAAATGGATAAACCATTAGTGAGATTAACCAAGAAAAGAGGAGATAAAATCCAAATAAGCTCAATTAGAAATGAAACTAGAGCTATTACAACTGATACCACAAAAATACAAAAGATCATGTAAAGCTACTATTAACACCTTTGCACACACAAACTAGAAAATCTAGAGGAAATGGATAAGTTCCTGGAAATATGCAACCCTCCCAGATTAAATGAGGAAGGAATGGAAACTAAACAGACCAAAAACAAGCAGTGAAATTTAATCTGTAATTTTAAAATTGCCAGCAAAAAAGTCCAGGACCAGATGGATTCACCGCTAAACTCTATCAGATATTAAAGGAAGAATTGGTCCCAATCCTACTGAAACTATTCCAAAAGATAGAGAAAGAGGAAATCCTCCCTAAATTATTCCCTGAAGCCAATATCTCACTAATGCTAAATGCCGGGAAAGACATAATAACATAACAACAAAAAAAGAAAACTACATCCCGATGTTCAATCTATGAACATAGATTCAAAAATCCCCAACAAAATACCAGCTAATTGAATCCAACATCAAGATATTACCTCATGATCAAGTGGGTTTTATTCCAGGAATGCAGAGATGTTTTCACATATGCAAGTCAATAAATGTGATACATCACATATTATGAAATTTCTAGAAGATAATATTGGAAAAACTTTTCAGGATATTGGCCTAGGAAAAGCATTCATGACTAAGATCCCAAAAGCAAATGCAACAAAAACAAAAACAAATAACTTGGACCTAATTAAACTAAAAAGTTTCTGCATAGCAAAAGAAGTAATTAGCAGAATAAACAGATAATCCATAGAGATGAAGAAAATATTTGAAAACTATGCATTTGACAAAGGACTAGTATTCAGAATACACAGGGAACTCAAACAAATCAGCAAGAAAAAAAATAATCCCATGAAAAAATGAGCAAAGAACATGAATAGACATTTCCGAAAAGAAGATATACAAACAACAGATACACATATACAAAAAGTTCAACATCACTAATCATCAGCAAAATGCAAATTAAAACTACAATGAGATACCATCTTACTCTTGCAAGAATAGCCATAATTTAAAAGTCAATAAACAATAGATGTTGATTTGGATGTGGTGAAAAGGGAATACTTTTGCACTGCTGGTGGGAATGTAAATCAGTACAACCTTTGTGGAAAACAGTATGGACATTCCTTAAATAACTAAAAATAGATTTACCATTCAATCCAGCAATCCTACTACTGTATATCTACCAAAAGGAAAAGATGTCATTATATGAAAAAGACACATGCATGTGCATGTTTGTAGCAGCACAATACACAATTGTAAAGATATGGAACCAACCTAAGCACTCATCAACCAAAAGATAGATAAAGAAAATGTGGTTTATACATACCATGGAATACTACTCATCCATAGTAGGAATGAAATAATGTCTTTTGCCACAGCTTGGATGGAGCTTGAGCCCATTATTCTAAGTAGAGTAACTCAGGAATGTAAAACCAAATACCGTATGTTCTCATTTATAAGTGGTAGTTAAGCTATGATGACACAAAGACATACAGAGTAATATAATGAACTTTGGGGACTCAGGGATGGGAAGGGGGTTTGGGATAAAAGACTACATACTGAGTATAGTGTATATTGCACAGTTAACAGGTGAACTAAATATCTCATAACTGATCTCTGTAGACCTCATCCATGTAACCTAAAACCATCTATACTTTAAAAACTATCAAAATAAAAAACAATAATTAAAAAATAAGGGTGATAACATGCAAACATAAAGACTGACAAGAAATGTTAAGTTCTAATAATAACCTGACAATTGAAACTAAAAGTCAATGAATTATCATACCTTGTCTAACTGCTCTTTATTTTATATACATTTTCCTCTAACAAAACATGGAGCTAGTGGGGAGTTTAAGTATATGACAAAATTGGGCCTAGAATTGAGGTCTGCTTGTTGACAATATCATTTTAGTAGATCCACATCGAGGAGAGGGATGAAATTTAGGGCAGAAGAGAATATTACCTATATGGTAAATATTTTTTTCTTGACTTATTAAAATGCTGTATTTTTGCAATCTGTGTTTGTTTGCTAGGGCTACTACAACAAATTAGCACCGGCTGGGTGGTATCAACAACATAAATTAATTATGTCATAATTCTAGAAGTCATAGGTCTGAGATCAAGGTGCCGTTAGGTTTGATTTCTTCTGAGACCTCTCTTCTTGGCTTGTAGATGACCATCTTCTGCCTGTGCCTTCACATAGACTTTCCTCTGTGTCTTAATGTCTTTTTCTTGAAAAGAAATCATCATACTGGAGTAGGTCCTACACTACTAACCTTATTTTGGCATAATTACCTCTTTTAAAAACTCTATCTCAAAATACAGTTACATTCTGAGATAATGAGCATAAGGACTACAAGATATAAATTTTTGAAAACGCAGTTTTGCCCATAACATAGTTTTTCTAACAAATTTCTCTATTACTTTAGCAAGAATTCTGGAAATTATGTAGTTTATACAACATATTTTTTTGAAATTTATAGAATTATTTCACTTGAGTTAGCCCTGGGATATCTAGGTCTCACTGATAAGATAAAAATAATTCAGAATATATGTGATATTTAGCTTCTAGTCCCATTTAATCACATTTTTATTGACCTACATAATAAGATTAAAATATTTTCAGGATTCCTTGTATTATGACCATTTTGACCTACAACAAATTTCATTGTGACCTCTTTTCTAAATGTGTGAAAAGCTTGAAATACTACATAATGATTCTAAAGGCCTTGGGTTATGAATAGTTTAGTGTTACCATATTTTTCAGCAATTTGTTAGTCTTGTTTTGTAGTGTGAGTTCAAAACACAGTAATATAAGAGGTTTAGATGATTAAGTTGTTATAAAATGGTTAACTACTATGAACTATGATTAAATATAAGGGATTTTCTCAGAAAATGCCATTCTGCTTTTTTGACTTAATTTCTGTTAATAGAATTTTAAAACAGGGATAATTTTGAGTTAGTAGATTATTAATATTATGCAACCCAACAGTAAAAAGTAAGCTAAATGTTAACTCATTCAGCAATTAAGAAATTTCAATTCACCTCTTGAATGGCCTGCAGTATTATGACATTACTATTTCCTATGAACAGACATGTGTAAATTACTTACAATGTTAATATACTTCTTTAATTAATTATGCAAAATTTCTAAACTGCATTGTCTTTTTGTGAATAAATAATTTAAGAAAAAAATTACTTATTAGTTTTCAGAATGTCTTTTTGATAAAAACATACTAATACATTCTTGAAAAATGTTTTCTTCGTGTTGTTGGATGTTTTGAGGTGTTAATCAAAATGGTATTATGAATATAACTAAGACATATCTGTGAAACTCTGAGAGCTTAAATCTGAAATTCTCCAAAATCTGCTTGTAATCCCAGCTACTCAAGAGGCTGAGGCAGGAGAATCGCTTGAACCCAGGAGGCAGAAGTTGCAATGAGCCGAGATTGTTCTACTGTATTCCAGCCTGCACAACAAAAGCAAAACTCCGTCTCAAGACAAAGCAAAAAACAAAAAAACAAAAACAAAACAAGCAAATAAAAAAAATACTATTTTTGTGCATTATATGTTTTTCCTCCCTTTAACTCCAATAAGTTTGATTCCTAAACATGGCAGAAAATGACTCAGATGAAATCTTTATTGTGTTTATCAGTGCAAGGTTTTTATTGTTTTGTTTTATTTTGTTTTCCTTACACTCCCTTTTGGCTACAATTTTCTATGTAACTAATTTCTAGCGGTAAGATATATAAAACGTTCTCCTATGGAATTCATTGTCATAGGCAAAGTGACAACTGATGCCAATAACTGCCTTTCTTCCTGCCCTATAAACAAATATGGTGTGTGAAACTAGGGCAGCAATTTTGCAATTGTGTTGTACAAAGTACGAGAAAGAAAATTATTCCTCTGAGGTTGGTAGGTGGGCCATGTGGTTAAAAAAGTGTAAGACAGCATGTATTAGCTCTTTTCCCTAATGCTCTCCCACCCTCTCCCCCCTCTCCCCAGACAGGCCCCAGTGTATGTCATTCCCCTCCTTGTGTCTATGTGTTCTCATTGCTCAGCTCCCAAAAGAGATAAACAAATTATGATATACTATATATCAGTATAGAATAGAATAGAACAGAAGAGAATAGAATAGAATAGAATAGAATAGAACAGGTTATGTTAACAGGAATAAAAAAGAGGAAACATTTTTACTACACACAACATGGATGGATGTCATAAATATACTGCCAAGTTAAAGAAACCAAGCAGAAAAGAACACATATGTATTACTCCACTTATATATAGTTCAAAATCTGCTAAAGCTAATCTGTAGTGTTTTAAGCGAGCAGTTGTCTCTGGAGAGAATAGAGAGCAGCAACCAAGGAGGACACAAGGATAGTTTCTGGGGTGCTGGTAATATTCTATTTCTGCACCTTGGTGGTAGATACACAGGTATGATCGATCTATGAGAAATCATCAAAATGTATATTTATGACATAATTTCCATCATTGTAAGTATATTATAATTTTTTTTTGTTCTTTGAGACGAAATCTTGCTCTTGTCACCCAGGCTGGAGGGCGCGATAGACCGCTCCCTATTTTATATATATATATATACTCCTGTCAAGTATACTATGCTAAAATAGATGTTGTAGGCAAACTGGATCAGAAAAAAGAAAAGTGAAACAGAATAATACATAAGCCCATCAATAAGTTTTTTTTTTACAAAAAGAGAACAAAGTATAAATATAGTATGTTATGTAAGGTCTTATTTAAATGCTTTTTCTATGGTTGCTGAAATGTCCTTTTATCTGACAAATTATGGAGGACAAGAGCTCAGATACTGAATATTTAATATATTTTTAATTTCATATTTTATAGTAATTGCTAACTTCCTAGTAAAAATGTCACTATGTAAATAAATTGTTTCATATTCTCAAGCATGCTGAATAAGAAAAGGTACCAATAAAAACAAATTTTTCTAATTTACAGGGTCATTAGCCTTAATACAATCAATCTTAGTTAGCATGCATAATAGCACAAAAATTACCAGTAAATAGTTCTTCAAATTTATTTAACTTTTCAACATGATATCTGATATTTTTCATAATTATAGGGGAAAACCTTTGCTATAGGGAGATTCAGGAGTTGGGCATAGTGGCATGTGTCTGCAGTTGAGCTACTCAGGAGGCTGAGGTGGGAGGATTGCTTGACCCCAAAAGTTTGAGGCTCCGGTGAGCTATGATTGTGCCACTGAACTCCAGCCTGGGCAACAAAGCAAGACACCGTCTCAAAAAAAAAAAAAAAGTATATACATAACCGAACAGTTGTTTTAAAATATAATAAATAGGTTCAGGGATGTGAAGAAAACTAATCTCAATCTTTGAAGTTGTTGGGATAAAGATAACAGTTATGAAAATGATGAGGATGATATATTACATTTTTATTATACTTCTGATAAAAATCTTTGTAAAGTATTTTATATTTATTTGCAACAAAAGTTATCCTTGTTTTACACGTGAGAAAGCTGAATTCAGAGATGCCCAATAGAGGGGGCGGAGCAAGATGGCCGAATAGGAACAGCTTCAGTCTCCATCTCCCAGCGCCAGCGACACAGAAGACCGGTGATTTCTGCATTTTCAACTGAGGTACTGGGGTCATCTCACTCGGGAGTGCCGGACAATCGGTGCTGGTCAGCTGCTGCAGCCCGACCAGCGAGAGCTGAAG